>NC_046617.1:16143123-16452289 GCF_900324465.2 Anabas testudineus | reverse complement strand
ATCAGAAAAGATTTAAAGAACATGAACTAATCTGATCACAAAAAACTAAATATTCAGTAAAAGTCTGACAGTTTGCTCACGATAACAGATCACATGAAATCACTTTTTACTGTACATGTGTTTATAGTGATGGGAAACAAGCTGATTGTTAATGCAGCAAAAAGGGTGGATAAAGAGACAATTAGTTCTTATGATGATAAAATTCTCCCTAAAGATAATTTACTGATAGATTAGACTTATACATCAGTTTAAGATGACATTGCTTCTTATAAGTGAAGACTCTGAAAAACAAATCCCTTACCTTGGCCTCAAAAGAATATAGGGAATATAAAAATAACTAGAAAATGATAACCATGGCTTATTAACAGTCACTTAAACAGTATATAAACAGCATGTATGTATTTTTCTGAGTTTATTGCTCAAAACTGTCATATAATTTTGGAGTTTTATTCCAAACTATCAATTTAGCGATCAGCTCCTGTTCAAATAACTATTTAGCTGAGATACAGTTGCACAAAAATAGATTTTGCATAAATTAGTCACAAAATGTGATTTGATCCAAATCAAAATTACAAATATCAACTAACAATATAAGGCTGAGGTCTGTGTTTTTACTGGGCCAGTCCAAAATAAGGATGTTGTATTTTCAAAAGAATTCTGAAGTGTATTTCTATTAATATTTAGGGTCATTGTCACTGTGAATCATCGTTCTTCATTTGAACTGCAGCTTGTGGACAGTCACCCTGACAGTATCCTGCAAGTGGAACACATGATGCAACTGTGTGAGAAACTGAATCTAAATGACCAGAGATAACAGCTACGACATGGTGTATTTAACAGTGTTTAATTTAAAGTCAGAGGACTCTGCTGTTGATTTCTGTGACAGAGAAAAAAAACTGGTTAAAGTAAGCTGACAATAAGAGAAACAATAAATGTAATATTAAACAAATTATTTCCAGAGAGGTGTGAGGTGTGTCCTGTTTGAGGAGGAGTTGATGCAAACCTCTCATCTCTTCCATATCTACATATCTGTAGCAAAGTGAAGGATGGAGCCTAAATCACTGACAGACATACTGTAGACTGGACACAGACAAATGTCTATTACAATGATCAGAGCAGGTTATTTAGTTGTTTTTCTCATCTTGTCTGTTCACTTTACTGGTAAGAACAATACAGAGTGTTTTATTTATATGTCAAGAAAATATAGAAACACAACAAAATCTAATTGGTGTTTTTTCTGTAGGTGCTGAAGGTCAAACACTGACTGAGTCTGAACCAGTGGTTAAAAGACCTGGAGAATCCCACACACTGACCTGCACATATTCAGGGTTCAGTAGTGATATTCATTGTGCTTGGATCAGACAGACTCCTGGAAAAGGACTGGAGTGGGTTGCTTACATCAGCAGCAGCAGTGGCAACATCTACTACTCTCAGTCAGTCAAAAGCCATTTTACCATCACCGGAGACAACAGCAGAGATCAGGTGTATCTGCAGATGAGCAGCATGAAGACTGAAGATTCTTCTGTTTATTACTGTGCCAGAGACACAGTCACACAAGAGGATGTAATGCTGTACAAAAACTCAGCACATTGAACAACAGCAGACAAACTGGCTGTTTTCATTTCACATTCACAAATAAATATTTTTTACATCAGCAACAGACTCAGAGAAATGTCTAAATAACAGCTTTCTTCATTCAAAGATTTATGCAGCTTCTCCTAGATGAAATTGTGAAAGACTTTAAAAATTATATAATCAGTAGAATCTGAGTAAAAAAATAAGAGTGAATCTCTTGAATTTCTGAACAATTAAAATATATAAGTTAATGTTGGAAATAATAAAACATTTTCAAACACTGAAACTATACACTATAAATAAAAAAATAGTTCTAAGACAATTCCACCATCCAGTATATTTCTTTATGCAAAGTGAACTTCCTCCCAGTCTGCTATAAAGACTTGATGTGATGTTAGATAGAGCAGAAGAAGAGAAGCTCCCATCAGATCAAAAGGGTGCATAAAGAGACAATTAGTTCTTATGATGATAAAATTCTCCCTAAAGATAATTTACTGATAGATTAGACTTATACATCAGTTTAAGATGACATTGCTTCTTATAAGCGAAGACTCTAAAAAACAAATCCCTTCAATACCAACCATGTTCTCTGTAGCTCTGCTGCTGCTGCTGGCTGCTGGATCCTGTGAGTGTCACTGAGACAGAGACACTGACAGTATGATCACAGTACACTGACTGTTCACTGTTATTACACTGATCCATGTTTTGTTCTACAGGTGTGAAGTGTGAACAGCTGACACAGCCAGCCTCTGTGACTGTGCAGCCAGGTCAACGTCTGAGCTTCAGCTGTCAGGTCTCTTATTCTTTGAGCAGCTACTACACAGCTTGGATCAGACAGCCTGCAGGGAAAGGACTGGAGTGGATTGGTAGCAAATTTACTGGAGCTTCATACTACAAACATTCACTGATTCGCTCGTATCAGTGACAGCAGTGGCAGCATCTACTACTCTCAGTCAGTTCAAGGCCGTTTTACCATCTCCAGAGACAACAGCAGAGATCAAGTGTATCTGCAGATGAACAGCCTGAAGACTGAAGATTCTGCTGTTTATTATTGTGCTCGACAGCCACAGTGACTGAAGTGTGTTAAACAGCTGTACAAAATTTTAAGCCATACATCTTAAATATCTTACTGGATTAATGTTAATGATACTTTGACTGTCCATGTCCTAATTTTGAAAATGTGGATTCCTATAAATGTGAATAAATAGAAAAAATAATAAAACACAAAAATTAAAACTCAATTCAGAAACTAAAATAAAAAGGTGGAGGTAATTTTCAATTTCAATTCAATTCAATTCAATTCAATTCAATTCAATTCAATTCAATTCAATTCAATTCAATTCAATTCAATTCAATTCGCCAATTTACAACAGAATTTATCTCAAGGCACTTTACAGTGTAAGGTTTAAGACCTTACAGAAAATATTCATACAAACAATTATAGAGAAAACCCAACAATCCCATTTGAGCAGCACTAGGTGACAGTGGAGAGGAAAAACTCCCTTTAGAGGAAGAAACCTCCAGCAGAACCAGGCTCATAGTGGGCGGCCATCTGCCTCGACCGGTTGAGGTGAGTGAAAAGAGAAGAGAGAAAAGAACAACAGGCAATAAAGACAACAACAAACAGCAAGAACATTGGGCAGATGAACTGGATTCTGGAGATGTACAGCTCCAGGCCGAGGATACCTGCAGAAAAGTACAGAGAGAGGGAGACAGAGAGGAGGAAACACAACTAAAAGAGAGATAAGACACAAAGAATTGATTCATTTAACAAACCCTAAATGGAAAGAATATGCAGCCAGAAAACACTGCTGTGTATTACTGTGTCAGATATTCAGGTTTATATTTGATCAAGAAACACCTGATGATAGGGTCAGTGATATGAGAAAACTTCCCAGGTGATCGTCTCACAATCTCCTTATTGATTTCATCAGGTTGTACAGGTCAGAGTACAGAGCAAAAACAATAGTGACAAAAACATGATTCTAAAATCACTGACACAAACAAAATGGAAGGCTTAACATGGTCTGTGGCTGATGACAACGTCAGGGTTTAACTGAAATGTACTTTTTCTATTACTACTTGTGACACAGGTTAATAATGATGGGTAAACAGCTCCAGAACAATTTTAATGTGTGGACAAGTACCAACAGTGAATTACATTAATTTCACAGATTATGAGCAGATAGTGGAAAATAATCTCATCAGGGACACAGAATATACACACAAAATATTTAGAAGAGTTTCTTAATCATTGAACTGTACAACATCATCATAAAGATTAAAATATAATATTTTTTTTTCCAGAGACTCAAAAGTGTTTTTTCTTTTTGTTTTTTTCATTTTTAGGACGATGAGGAGGAGGAGTCAATGCAAATCTCTCCTCTTTTCCATGTCTTCATGTGTGTTATTAAGACAGGACAGAGTCCAAATCACTGACAGACTTTCTGTAGACTGGACAGAGAAAAACGACTTTTACAATGATCAGAACACATTATTTAGTTGTTTTTCTTTTGGTGTATTTAAAATTCACTGGTAAGGACAATACAGTTACAATACAGAGTTTTTCTTACAAACAAATTAAGAAAATGCGGCTAACACATTTTTCTTTTTATTTTCTGTAGGTACTGAAGGTCAAACACTGACTGAGTCTGAACCAGTGGTTAAAAGACCTGGAGAATCCCACAGACTGACCTGCACATATTCAGGGTTTGGTGGTGATTACAATAACGCTTGGATCAGACAGGCTCCTGGAAAAGGACTGGAGTGGGTCGCTCACATTAGTGGTGGTGGTGGCAACATGTACTACTCTCAGTCAGTCCAGGGCCATTTTACCATCACCAGAGACAACAGCAGAGATCAGGTGTATCTGCAGATGAGCAGTCTGAAGACTGAAGACTCTGCTGTGTATTACTGTGCCAGAGACCCACACAGTAACACAAACCATCAGTTGAGCTGAACAAAAACCCCTCAGTGTCTGAACAGTTGTAACATGAATCCACCAGAGGAGGAGCCCTCAGACCATGAATGAACATTTTACTGCATGTTATGATTTGACAGATCTTAATTATTCTGTAACCATGTAACATGTTCATATATTTGTGTTAAATGACACCCTGATCATAAGGTGCCTCTGATCCACCCAACATTCAGGATCAGGAAGTTCAGAACTGATTTGACAATTGTCAGAACCTGGCTCAAAGCTGGACAAAGGAGGGGAGACTACACATGAGTAACAACTAAAAAGTGGGTTTCTTTTACATAACTAAATAGATAAACTGACACAAACACAAACCAAACAACAAAACCAAAATAAAAGCCCAGAAGACAGAGAAACTGAATGACTGCCACCAGTTTTCATACTGCAGCCAGATCAGGTGAAGTGAATTTCACTGACGACCCAACTCAGCCTCACACAGTCGAACAACTTAAGCAGTTATGAATGAAAAGCACAAAGTGTGACAGGAAGTATGCAACATGGTCAAACTGGCAAAAACTGTTTGCTCCTCCCTGTAAAACCACACTGTGTATTACTGTGCCAGATACCCACAATAACACAAACCATCAGTAGAGCTGAACAAAAACCCCTCAGTGTCTGAACAGTTGTAACATTAATCCACCAGAGGAGGAGCCCTCAGACCATGAATGAATTAAAGACAATTACATTATAGTTGATGAAACACTGGATTTATTTACAGTAAATACATTTTTTACACATTAATAAAGATTAAGTCCACAATGAAAATGTTTTACTGACATGTTGGCCTAAATTAAATTCATGTTAAGAAACATGTTTTAACATGTTCATAAAAGTGCTCTATAAATATATCTATTATTATTATTTTATCATTGAGCAGAAAAAAACTGCAAAATAATAGTTATAATTTGACAGTTGTTGATGATCCTTTAATCTTGCAACATGTTTATGTATTTGCATTAAATGACAGCCTGCTCCTAATGTCAGAAAACAGATAATTTACATAACAACAACCTTTCTCACATACACAACATACAGACACAAGTTCAACCACTAACATGATACATTTTCTTGCAGTCAAACTGATTTTAGCAGTTATGAATCAAAAGCATAAAGTGTGACAGGAAGAATCTAACATGGTCAAATTGAACGATATATGAGAGAAAATTGTTTGCTCCTCCCTGTAAAACCACAATGCAAATTTAAATTCTTAAAATATAAATATTTGTCCTCCCACTGACTGACTGTGTTCTTGTTTCATATGAACCAACTGAGTTCACATCTACAGTCACAGGATGATGGACAAACTGTCTGTTCTGCTGACAGTGCTCTGTCTGCCCTGTAAGTTGCTTCATGCTGCAGTACTTATTAAAAACAGAGACAGTACTGTTTACATATCTCTCATGTTCTAACTCACCTCTTTTTCTGGTTCTTTGTCAGGTTTGAATGGCCAGGCTCTGGAGTCCATTCCGTCCACTTCAGTGTTGAAACAAACTCAGGAAACCCTCAGTCTTTCCTGCAGAGGATCTGGATTTAGTTTCAGTAGCTATGGGATGCACTGGATAAGACAACCTGCAGGAAAAGCACTGGAGTGGTTGGGGCTTATTTACTATGATGCAAGTAAAACGTTTTATTCCAGCAGTGTTCAAGGACGTATAGAAATCACCAGAGAAAATAGCAACAGCATGGTGTATCTGAAACTGTCCAACCTAAAGCCAGAGGACTCTGTGCCAGACACACACTCATCTAATCAAGTGTGGAGGCTTCATAAAAACCTGAAACTATCTATTTTAACAGTCACCACCAGAGGGCAGCAGGAGATCTTCAAATATTGAGTTTGGTTCCATACTGAGCACCAAGTGAGAAAAACACACATGAAAACAGCAGTTGAGGTTGTGGTTTGAGACTTCCTTTATTTTGGGGTATTATCAACATATGTTTTCACCAGTAAAATATTTTGAAATAATATTCCCACATGTTTTTGAAACACTTTGAATATTTTTCTCAAATATATAATAAGGAAAGAAAACACTGACACAGCACAAAAATACATATTAAACTAAGACATATGATATGGATAAATATATTGAAGATAAGGACATAAAAAAATGTCTTGATCATTTTATCTTTGATCATTTCTAAATTGCTTTTGGTTTGATTGTTTTTGGCATCATAATTGTGATAAAATCTTCAGAAAACAGTAGGCTATGTTTTCAGCGCCTTCTTGTCTTAGTGTGATGTGTTAATTCTTAATGTAAAACAAGTCTGATCGACATCCAGAAATAATTGAACAGAACTAATATTTATCATAATCAGAATTTATCCATTAAGATTATAATGTATAGTCTTTTTATTAAAAAAAAAAAACTGGTTAAAGTAAACTGACGAGACACAATGAATGTAATATTAAACAAATTATTTCCAGAGATGTGTGAGGTGTGTCCTGTTTGAGGAGGAGTTGATGCAAATCTCTTATCTCTTCCATATCTACATATCTGTAGCAGAGTGAAGGATGGAGGCTAAATCACTGACAGATATACTGTAGACTGGACACAGACAAATGTCTATTACAATGATGAGAGCAGGTTATTTAGTTGTTTCTCTCATGGTGTCTGTTCACTTTACTGGTAAGAACAATACAGAGTGTTTTAATTATATGACAAGAACATATGGGAATGAAAAAAGATAATGTTTTCTTTTCTGTAGGTACTGAAGGTCAAACACTGACTGAATCTGAACCAGTGGTTAAAAGACCTGGAGAATCCCACAGACTGACCTGCACATATTCAGGGTTTGGTGATGACATTCATAGTTCTTGGATCAGACAGGCTCCTGGAAAAGGACTGGAGTGGGTTTCTTTCATCAGCAGTGGCAGTAGCGAAATTTACTACTCTCAGTCAGTCAAAGGCCGTTTTACCATCTCCAGAGACAACAGCAGAGATCAGGTGTATCTGCAGATGAACAGCCTGAAGACTGAAGATTCTGCTGTTTATTACTGTGCAAGATACCCACAGTAACACAAACCATCAGTAGAGCTGAACAAAAACCCCACAGTTGTAACATGAATCCACCAGAGGAGGAGCCCTCAGACCATAAATGAATTAAAGACAATTACATTATAGTTGATGAAACACTGGATTTATTTACAGCAAATACATCCTCTACACATTAATAAAGATGAAGTCCACAATGAAAATGTTTGACTGACATGTTGGCCTAAATGAAATTCATATTAAGAAACATGTTTTAACATGTTTATAAAAGTGCTCTATAAATATATGTTTTATCATTATTTTATCATTGAAAAAAATATCTTTAAATATAATATGATATTAGAAAAGAGGTTGATGTGTCTCAAAGAAATCTGAAATAGATTTTACATTCTACTGCAAAATAATAGTTATAATTTGACAGTTTTTTATTTGTATTAAATGACAGCCTGCTCTTAATGTCAGATAACAGATTTTTTATCCATTTACATAACAACATCAACCTTTCTCACATACACAACATACAGACACAAGTTCAACCACTAACATGATACATTTTCTTGCAGTTAAACTGATTTTAGCAGTTATGAATCAAAAGCATAAAGTGTGACAGGAAGAATCTAACATGGTCAAACTGAACGATATATGAGAGTAAACTGTTTGCCCCTCCCTGTAAAACCACAATGCAAATCCAGACTCTTAAGATATATATGTTTGTCCTCCCACTGACTGTGTTCTTTTTTCATATGAACCAACTGAGTTCACATCTTCAGTCATAGGATGATGGAAATAACACATTTTAAATATATTAAACTAAGACACTGGATTGATTTGATCTTGAGTCTGTCAATTAGTAAAATCATTTTCAAAATAAGGGCATAAAGAAGTACACAGACCGTCTCCAATTTTTTTTTTTATCATCTAAATGAAAATGATTGTGTTTGATTGTTTCAAACATCAGTGTGAGAACATTTTAAGATTACAGTGGACTATGTACATCTGCATGTAAAATAAAAAAAAAAATTCACAACAGACTTATTACACAGTTCTTAAACATCCTACCAACAACAACCAGCAAGCCGCAATGATAAACCTGCATTAGTGTGGGGATGTCCAGCAAACCAGTTCGGTCAAAATCTGATTAAAGCAATAGATAAGATTGTGTAAATGTTGTTTTAATCACTTCATGTGACAAAACAAACAAAAAATAAATATTACATTTACATACAAAAGAAAAGTGGTGATGTTTATTATAATGTTAGTTTTACACATTTCTATTATAACCTTAATCATCAGTCAGACATATTAAACCTATATAAAGTGTGTAGCAAGATCCAGGAAACTTCTCATTCAGTTGACACAAGTGTGATTTAGTAATAGAATTAAATGTAATTCTGAAGTTCATCATTGTCCATCTCTATGCAAAGTGAACTTCCTCCCAGTCTGCTATAAAGACTTGATGTGATGTTAGTTAGAGCAGAAGAAGAGAAGTTCCCATCAGATCACCTTCAATACCAACCATGTTCTCTGTAGCTCTGCTGCTGCTGCTGGCTGCTGGATCCTGTGAGTGTCACTGAGACAGAGACACTGACAGTATGATCACAGTACACTGACTGTTCACTGTTATTACACTGATCCATGTTTTCTTCTACAGGTGTGAAGTGTGAACAGCTGACACAGCCAGCCTCTGTGACTGTGCAGCCAGGTCAACGTCTGACCATCACCTGTCAAGTCTCTTATTCTGTGAACAGCTACTACACAGCTTGGATCAGACAGCCTGCAGGAAAAGAACTGGAGTGGATTGGAGATGCACAAGATGAATCCACCGCAGATATCAAAGATTCACTGAAGAACAAGCTCAGTACAGATTTAGACTCTTCCAGCAACACAGTGACTCTAAATGGACAGAATCTGCAGCTTGAAGACTCTGCTGTGTATTACTGTGCAAGACTCCCACAGTAACACAAACCATCAGTAGAGCTGAACAAAAACCCCTCAGTGTCTGAACAGTTGTAACATGAATCCACCAGAGGAGGAGCCCTCAGACCATGAATGTTTCTAGAGCAACTCACTGTTACAGCAAATTCCATTTTGTAAATGTTTGTTAATTATATTCTACAGTTTCTATATTTTTACAGTTTTGCATCACAGCTCATCACCCTGCTGAAACTTTACTGTATGTTTTCTGAGAGCAGTAACTGAACATCACTCTTAGAGTCTACATTAGTAAGACATGATGAAAACAGTCTACAGTTCTTACTGGATAATACATATCATAATGTTAATTAACATCATGTCTTGTGCCACTGTTAAATAGCTCATCTCCAGCTGCTGTAAATAATTACAGACAAGTCGCTCTCACTTCACACAACATGAAAGTTCTGGAGAGGATGATACTGAACAATTTGAAGACTCAGGTGGAAACATCTTTAGGCCCACTGCAGTTTGCCTGAAATAAAAAGATGCAAATCAAACTGCTGACATGAGACACTTCCTCCCCATGGTGTCCTGATGCAAATCTTCACTCTGTTGACTGTACTTCTTTCCTCCTGACTGGTCTTAGACTCTGTGGGGAGCATCAAAGGTCACATCTCCAGACTCAAGATGATGAACACACTCACTCTGTTGTTGGTTTCTCTCTGTTTGACATGTATGTTCTTTGTTGCTAGTTTATATTCAAACAGAAAACAACTGATAGAGCAGTCATGTCAAAAACGTCTCAGATGGTCTCCTCATTATGTCCTTTTTCATGTCCTCAGGTTGTACAGGTCAGAGTATGGAGTCCATTCCTTCTACTTCAGTAGTGAAAAATCCTGGGGAGACTCTGAGTCTCTCCTGCAGAGGATCTGGATTCACATTTACCTGCTGTGGAATGAGCTGGATAAGACAACCTGCAGGAAAAGCACTGGAATGGATAGGGGTTGGTCATATTCCTGCCAGTAGCAACGCTTATGCCAGCAGTGTGAGAGGACGTATATAAATCAGTAGAGATGACAGTAACAACATGGTTCATCTGAGACTGTCCAACCTGAAGCCAGAGGACTCTGCTGTGTATTACTGTGCTAAACACACACAGTGGTTAAAGTAAACACAGAGGCTGTACAAAAACATCCAGAATGTGTTTTCAACAAGACCTTTAGGGGCAGTAAAGCACCAGAAATATGATTCTACAGTCACTGAGACAAATATGAAGGTAGACTTAACATGGTCTGTGGCTGATGTTTTTCTTTCTACTATGTGTCACATGGTTAATAAATGTTGGTAAATGGCTCCAGAATAATTTGAATGTATGGACAAATACCGCTGGTAAATTATATTGAGTTGACAGATGTTCTGTCTCATGAGCAGATAGTGGAAATAAATCTTATCAGAGACAAACGTAAAATATTTTGAAGAATTTATTACTCATTGAACATAATAAATCAAAAGTGTCCATGATGGTCAACATATTCCTCTGAATCCAGAGAACACTCCAGGACGGAGCTGGCCTTTCTTATCAGTTTGTCCTATTTGTTCTTGTCTATTGCTGTGATGTTACTGCTCAAGCAGTCCACAGCCTAGATAATGGCCAGTGCCGTACCAAAACTCAGCACCTTGAACCAATTAAAAAAAAAGCACAACCTCAATAAAACAAACTGTATTCAACAGTTTTTGTGCTCATGTAATCAAGATAACATTGTAAAATATTCTTGTGATTTAGGATAATGTTAAAATTCCTGCTCTCTAAATAGAAAACTATATAAATGTCTGATGAGAACCACAGTATGACTGACATGACACAGGATTTAGATTAGAGTTGTTTTACATATCATATATCACATCTCTTGAAACAGAAACACTTTTGATAGCACTTTGCTTTGACATTTTTTTCTTTTTGACTTAGATTTTGTTTCTTTCCTTGTTCCTCACTTGTGAGTTGCTTTGGATTAAAGTGTCTGCTAAATGACTAAATGTAACTGTAAATGTAAACATATAAGACAAATATATATTTTGTTTTATGTTTACCATCAATGTATAAGAGCGTTGGATATTTAAATTATTATTTTTACATTTGGAGGTGTATGGTGTGTATGTATTTACCATGCTTTGGGATTAGTTTTACTTTCCCTGGCCTTTAAAGGTGTCTTGTATAAAAATATTATGTTCGTAAAAAAAAATTGTTGACACAATAACTTGTGACTCATTTTAATGTCAGTGTCCATCTCTATGCAAAGTGAACTTCCTCCCAGTCTGCTATAAAGACTTGATGTGATGTTAGTTAGAGCAGAAGAAGAGAAGCTCCCATCAGATCACCTTCAATACCAACCATGTTCTCTGTAGCTCTGCTGCTGCTGCTGGCTGCTGGATCCTGTGAGTGTCACTGAGACAGAGACACTGACAGTATGATCACAGTACACTGACTGTTCACTGTTATTACACTGATCCATGTTTTATTCTACAGGTGTGAAGTGTGAACAGCTGACACAGCCAGCCTCTGGGACTGTGCAGCCAGGTCAACGTCTGACCATCAGCTGTCAGGTCTCTTATTCAGTGAGCAGCTACTACACAGATTGGATCAGACAGCCTGCACGGAAAGGACTGGAGTGGATTGGGATGGCAGCTGCTGGATCTACAACATACTACAAAGATTCACTGAAGAACAAGTTCAGTATTGATTTAGACTCTTCCAGCAACACAGTGACTCTAAATGGACAGAATCTGCAGCCTGAAGACTCTGCTGTGTATTACTGCGCCAAAGACCCACAGTAACACAAACCATCAGTAGAGCTGAACAAAAACCCCTCAGTGTCTGAACAGTTGTAACATGAATCCACCAGAGGAGGAGCCCTCAGACCATAAATGATTTTAAGATCCTCTCACTGAGTATTTACATACTGTACATGTCAATGAAATTGTGGAAATAAAACAAAGTGGGTTCCAATGGGAATAAAACATTTTATATTTGTGTTACTGCAGTAGCTGAAGTGAATATGACATTTTATATTTTAAACCAATGACTTTAGAAAATGGTTTTATTTTGGTTCATTACTGTGTGTGTGTGTGTGGATATGTACACAAACCACAACAAGTGCATGTAGTGGACATATTGATAATATTTCCTAATGTAATAGCTAATGAAGTGTTTAATGATGGTAGTAAGTGCATACACCATTTTGTTTGGGGGTTGGAGTCTGTCAGATGTTTTACATGTAAGGGTTTTGGTTTTAAAAGACCCAATTGTAATGTCAGACACAAGCTGGGATCATGACTTTATATTAATACATTTCAAAAACATACTTACACTAGTTTTAAACATCATGGTTTCACAGCACAAACTAAATTTTTTCAACAATTTTTGAATTAAATTTGAATCAGACTTGAACAACTTCTCTCATTGTAATACAGAATGATTTTAGTTTAACACACAGTTTATAAAATGGTCAAGTCCAACTTAGTTTTGTTCTCTGTGTGAGGAGGAGTTAATGCAAAACTCTGATGTCTTCCACCTCCACTTATCTGTGTACAGAGTGGACGACAGAGATCAGTGGACACACACTTCAACATGATGGACTACAGGACAGGACTGCTGCTTATTACTCTCTGCTGGGCAGGTGAAGATGTTCACAGATGTGATTTTTACATAGTTTTTATTTTATCACCAGCATGTTTCACCTGATTATTCTTTTATTGTCTTGACAGATGTTGATGGTCAGACTCTGACAGAATCTGAACCTGTTGTTAAAAGACCTGGAGAATCCCACAGACTGACCTGTACATATTCAGGGTTTGATGGTGATTATACTAACCATTGGATCAGACATGCTGCTGGAAAAAGACTGGAGTGGGTCGCTACTATCTCTGCTAGTAGTAGCAGCATCTCCTACTCTTAGCCAGTCAAAGGCTGTTTTACCATCTCTAGAGACAACAGCAGAAAGCAGGTGTATCTGCAGATGAGCAGTGTGACAACTGAAGATTCTGCTGTTTATTATTGTACACGATACCCACAGTGACACATGAGGAAACGACACTGCACAAAAACTCAGCTCATCAGATATTGACCTGTACAGACATTAGCACAGGTATTAGCAAAATCAGAAGCTAATATGTGGATTTCATATTGATCTGTTGCAATATGTAAGACAATTTGAAGGAAAATAACTGGAACAGATGGACTTGTTTATAATGATGCAAGTGGAACAGCTTTATCCAGCAGTGTTGAAGGACTAATAGAAATCACCAGAGATAATAGCAACACCATGGTGTATCTGAGACTGTCCAACCTAAAGCCAGAGGACTCTGCTGTGTATTACTGTCTCAAACACACACACTGGTAAAAATTATAGTAAAGTAAAATTAAAATACAAAAACAAAAACTTTAAATAAACAGTTTTTACAAGAGCTTACAGGGGGCAGTAGGAGATGTGAAATGATGATAAATACATTGAAGCAAACAATGCAATAACCAACTGATGTAGCAACTTATGACAACAGATTTCACAAAGACTTTAGAAGAAAACATTAAAGTACACAGATGTAGTGGTTGATAATAATATTTAATAAATTGATAATAATAAATAGTAATAAAAAAGGTAACTTAATGAACAGAAGTGAAGCATTAATAAACATTTATTGCTGCAAGAGCTACTTCTCAACATAAATATACTTAATAACACAGAATAAATCTATGAACCAAAACTGAAGTACTACAAATTAAGACCATAAATATGTTTTCATTTGAAATTGAAATATAATTATAATCAAGTATATTTCCACTAATATTTGAGGTATGTTATTTTTCACTCTTTGTAGAGGAGGAGTCGATGCAAATCTCTCCTCTTTTCTATGTCTTCATATGTGTTATAGAGACAGGACAGAGTCCAAATCACTGACAGACTTTCTGTAGACTGGACAGAGAAAAACGACTATTACAATGATCAGAACAGATTATTTAGTTGTTTTTCTTTTGCTGTATATTAAATTCACTGGTAAGGACAATACAGAGTTTTGATATTTATGGTGCTTGGATCAGACAGGCTCCTGGAAAAGGACTGGAGTGGGTTGCTTACATTAACAGTGGTGGTGGCAACATCTACTACTCTCAGTCAGTCAAAGGCCGTTTTACCATCACCAGAGACAACAGCAGAGATCAGGTGTATCTGCAGATGAGCAGCCTGAAGACTGAAGATTCTGCTGTTTATTACTGTGCTCGAGAGTCACAGTGACACAAGAGGAAGTAACACTGTACAAAAACTCAGCACATTGAACCAAGTAAAAAGAAAAAGCTTACTGCATTTAATATTCACAAAACAGTAACAAAACCTAATTAAAACTAATTGTAATAAATCGTTTTCTGTCCACATAGTGTTCTTCCATGTAATTTTTTAAAATATTGTTGAGATGTTGGATAACGTTAAAGTTCCTTTTATCTGAAGAGTAAACAGAAAACTATATAAATTATGGATGAGAACCACAGTATGATTAACATGACAGATGAATTGAATTAGATTTGTTTTACATATAATCTTTTTGACATATCCATATTTTGTTATATATTTAACATCAATGTGTGACATTGTGTGTTTATAATATTTTTTTGCATATGCTTTATTTAACTTTCTATCTTAAGGATCAATGTAAATAGTTCATCCTTAGGTGTATAAGACGTTCATTATGTTCATTCAAATAGATGGTCTTTTTTTGAAAGAAAAATTATTGTTGACACAATAACTTGTGACTCATTTTCATGTCAATGTTCTTCTCCATGCAAAGTGAACTTCCTCCCAGTCTGCTATAAAGACTTGATGTGATGTTAGTTAGAGCAGAAGAAGAGAAGCTCCCATCAGATCACCTTCAATACCAACCATGTTCTCTGTAGCTCTGCTGCTGCTGCTGGCTGCTGGATCCTGTGAGTGTCACTGAGACAGAGACACTGACAGTATGATCACAGTACACTGACTGTTCACTGTTATTACACTGATCCATGTTTGTTCTACAGGTGTGAAGTGTGAACAGCTGACACAGCCAGCCTCTGTGACTGTGCAGCCAGGTCAACGTCTGACCATCACCTGTCAGGTCTCTTATTCTGTGAGCAGCCACTGGACAGGTTGGATCAGACAGCCTGCAGGGAAAGGACTGGAGTGGATTGGATATGCACTTGCTGGATCCACCGCATACTACAAAGATTCACTGAAGAACAAGTTCAGTATTGCCTTCGACTCTTCCAGCAACACAGTGACTCTAAATGGACAGAATCTGCAGCCTGAAGACTCTGCTGTGTATTACTGTGCCAGAGAGTCACAGTAACACAAACCATCAGTAGAGCTGAACAAAAACCCCTCAGTGTCTGAACAGTTGTAACATGAATCCACCAGAGGAGGAGCCCTCAGACCACTAAACAGTTCATCATCAAACCACTGAGAACATTTTTACATAAACTGTGGCTCTGAATATGTAAAAGTAATGTGAAAATTGTTACAAAAAAATATAGGTTTTGTTTCGTTACTTACCTATTTACTTTACTTTTAGGCAAAATAAAATGGCCACATATTAAACAAATGGAAACAAAGTTATGCAAAAATGTCAAATGTCAACACAAATTCAACCAAATAGTTTCTTGGATTTATTTTATTTGTAAATTGAATAAATGTTTTTAAAACATTCCCAAAATTGTTATGTCCACACATCAGTATCTGTATAGTTTCAGTGAAGTTATTAAGATTATTTTCACTTGGAGAAAAAAGTTTTCATTTACTGTAGATCTACATGTGTATTAATGTAATTTGTTTAATTTGACCCATAATTGCTTGTCATCCTATTTTTCTCCACATTTCTACCACGTTTAATGAAGTAAACCATTGATTCACATGTATCACAAGTCTTTATTTGATTGTAGCATTTATCAACATATTACAGTTAATAAACAGGATTTTTAACATAACAGATCCAGGTTCTCTTCCTCTGTATCCTGTGAGGAGGAGTCAATGCAAAACCCAGATGTCTCCAGCTTCTACTTATCTGTCTGCAGAGAGGACGACAGAGAACAGTGGACACACAGTGTAATATGATGGAGTACAGGACAGGACTGCTGCTTTTAGCTCTCTGCTGGGCAGGTGAAAATATTCACAGAGCTGAATTTGACATTGTTTTGATTTTGTAACCAGCCTGATGCACTTTATTATGTTTTCTTATTGTTTTAACAGGAGTTAACTGTCAAACTTTGACAAAATCTGAACCTGTTGTTAAAAGACCTGAAGAAACCCACAGACTGACTTGTACAACTTCTGGATTCACACTGAGCAGCTATCCTATGGACTGGGTCAGACAGGCTCCTGGTAAAGGACTGGAGTGGATCGCTTTTATACACACAGGCAGTACTCCTATCTATTACTCCCAGTCAGTCAAGGGTCGATTCACCATCTCCAGAGACGACTCCAACAATAAAATCTATCTACAGATGAACAATCTGAAGACTGAGGACACAGCAGTGTATTACTGTGTCCGACATGACACAGTGAGAGACAGTAACAGGAGGGTCATACAAAAACTACTTCCTCTATTTACAAAAAACTACTGGTGACATTAATTTATAATCCAAACCCACTCTATTTCTATCCTCACCGTGAAGAGGTGTCAATGCAAAACGTTATCTTTGACCTGTCTGCAGAGAGGATGACTGACTACAGTGGACAAACAGTTTAACATGAAGGAATATAGAGGTTGTTTCACCTTTCACGACCTTGATCCATTTCATTTCTCACGTTTTTTAAGAAATGCAAAAATGAATTATAAACAATGGAATGAATATGGAAATGAGGCTGGACAGTGTAGTGGTAACATCACCTCCTTATGCTTATTTTTCCTTTGCCTTGCACTTTGTATCTCACTTGTAAGTCGCTTTGGATAAGAGCAACTGCCAAATGACTAAATGTAAATAAAATATGAAGAATATACTGTAACATAAATCATCATGACATATGTTAAGACTTGTTATGTCAACACTAATAAAAGTAAATTGTAAATGCTCCAACTACCAAAGTTTTTAACAACCTACAGACTGGAGTTGATGTTATGTTGGTTAATGGTTGGTTTACATGGTTTCTCTCCAGCTACAGCTACAAATGAGACAATTGAAAGTCTTTTGTGCAAATCTGAAAAACAACCAGAGAAAAAAAAGTTTTCATGTTAGTTAGTGCATCATGTTCTACATCTTTTTGAAGCAAATAATAATAAAAATAATGAATGAATGAACATATTAAACTTTCTTTAAATGACTAAATACATTCTGTGTAAAGTTGAGTGTATTTTAATGATTAATTAATGCTCATGTGGAAAATAATTTCAAAAATTAATAATGATTTGAAATGTCTGCATGTACAATATGGATAAACACAGATAGATTATAAGTACAGTTGTTGAAAGTTACAGTTTTTCACATACAATGTTCTAACTGCAGCTGACTATGTAATGAATTTAAATATTATGTATATGCTCACTCTGCATACGAAACTCCATATGAGTATTCATGTGTCTGATTCTATGCAATCTCAATGACGTGTCTGGTTCCTCAGCTATAAAAATGTCACCTCAGACTGTCAGTGGAGTTCACAGCACATCAGTTTCACCATAAACCATGTTCTCTGTAGCTCTGCTGCTGCTGCTGGCTGCTGGATCCTGTGAGTGTCACTGAGACAGAGACACTGACAGTATGGTCACAGTACACTGACTGTTCACTGTTATTACACTGATCCATGTTTTCTTCTACAGGTGTGAAGTGTGAACAGCTGACACAGCCAGCCTCTGTGACTGTGCAGCCAGGTCAACGTCTGACCATCAGCTGTCAGGTCTCTTATTCTATGAGTGACTCCTACACAGCTTGGATCAGACAGCCTGCAGGGAAAGGACTGGAGTGGATTGGGATGAAATTTACTGGAGCTTCATTCTACAAAGATTCACTGAAGAACAAGTTCAGTATTGATTTAGACTCTTCCAGCAACACAGCGACTCTAAATGGACAGAATCTGCAGCCTGAAGACTCTGCTGTGTATTACTGTGCCAGAGACCAACACAGTAACACAAACCATCAGTAGAGCTGAACAAAAACCCCTCAGTGTCTAAACACTTAAATGAAACCACCAGAGGGCGTTACAGTCTTGACTTTTAAGAGCTCAGCATGCAAACATTTTTAGAAAGAAGCAGGATGTCTGTAAAATAAATTATCTATAAACCTTACTGTTATTTTATTATTATTGTTGTATTTATGATTCAGACCAGGTTAACTGTATTTCCCAGTGAGTTTAATGAAGATTCATTTTGTTCAATGCCCAAATTTAATACAGCATAAAATATGAACCACACCTCTTCATATAATATAGAAAAAATGTGTGTATTTACCAACAGTGGAACTCTGTGCCACTGACTGGTCTTTAACTTTGTGTGGAGCATCAGAGGCATCAGGGCATTGTGAAAAAATTACTGAGAAAAAAAAAAAAGATTTTATATTTTGTTTACAACACTGAAAATATAAGGCTGAGGTTTAATGACATCTACATTTTTATATTCATTTCCATATTTTACTATTGTTTGACATGTATTTGCAAAAACATAAGCATACAGATTTTCTTTAATTTGTTGTAAAATTGTTAACTAACTTACTTAATTACCTTAATTACAAATTTATGATTCAAGTCGATGATTCTATGATTGTTGTCTCTAATGAATCTTTTCAACTATAACTTTGATTTATGTACTTGCACAAATGTACAAAGCAAACAGTACCAAACTTTATTGTTCCAGAATATTAAATTACCTCAAGCTCTGATGTAGATTTCTATTTTATCAAGTTACATCACCACCACCACCAGGTCACTAAAGATGACATGCTAAAGTGAACTTCCCACTGTCCCATTAACTGGTCTTGTACTTTGAGTGCAGCGTTAGAGGACACATCCATTGTAAAAGCAATATATTCATGACTTGTCAAATGATGGTGAGGAAAATGAATCAATACAACATTCAAACTTATTATTATAGGTTGAATGTTTTCAAGGAGGAGGATTTAATGCAAAACTCTGAGTTCCTCCATCTCTACATATGTGTTGTAAAGTGAAGGACAGAGAAACACCACTGACTGACTGTAGGCTGACAAGTGACAAGTAGCTTTCATAATGGCCAGATCAGAATATTTAGTTGTTTTTTTGATTATGTCAGTTACCTTAGCTGGTAAGAACAATTCAATCTTTTGTTTTTTTTTTTTTTGCAAACAATTTGATATAAAGACAAAATGCATGCATCACAGTAGATAATGAGCTGTTTGAATTTCTGTAGGTACTGAAGGTCAAACACTGACTGAGTCTGAATCAGTTGTTAAAAGATCTGGAGAATCCCACAGACTGACCTGTACAGCGTCTGGATTCAACTTTGGTGACTACAGCATGCACTGGGTCAGACAGGCTCCTGCAAAAGGACCGGAGTGGGTTGCTTACATTAGTGGTAGTGGTGGCAGCACCTACTACTCTCAGTCAGTCAAAGACCGTTTTACCATCACCAGAGACAACAGCAGAGATCAGGTGAATCTGCAGATGAGCAGCCTGAAGACTGAAGATTCTGCTGTTTATTACTGTGCTCGAGAGTCACAGTGACACAAGAGGAAGTAACACTGTACAAAAACTCAGCACATTATACAAAATAAAAAAGAGAAAGCTCTCTGCATTTAATATTTACAAAACAATAACATAACCTCAATAAAACAAACTGTATTAAACAGTTTTCTGTGCACATTATGTTCTTCCATGTAACATTGTAAAATATTCTTGTGATGATTCTTTAACATGTGTAATGTTAAAGTTCCTTTTTCTGAAGAGTATACAGAAAACTATGTAAATGTCTGATGGGAAGCACAGTATGATCAACATGACAGATGAATTAGATTAGATTTGTTCTACATATAATTTATGTGACATATCAATTTTTTGGTAAATACCTAAAATCAATGTATGACATCATTGTATGTTTAAAACGTTTTTCTATATCTGCATATGCTTTGGGATTTATTTAACTTTCTACAGATGTCTTAAGGATCTATGTAAATAGGTAATGTTTAAGTGTATGAGACGTTTATTATGTTCATTCAAACACATTGTCTTTTTTTGGAAGAAATAAAAGTTGTTGACACAATAACTTGTAACTTATTTTCATGTCAATATTCTCCTCCATGCAAAGTGAACTTCCTCCCAGTCTGCTATAAAGACTTGATGTGATGTTAGTTAGAGCAGAAGAAGAGAAGCTCCCATCAGATCACCTTCAATACCAACCATGTTCTCTGTAGCTCTGCTGCTGCTGCTGGCTGCTGGATCCTGTGAGTGTCACTGCGACAGAGACACTGACAGTATGATCACAGTACACTGAGTGTTCACTGTTATTACACTGATCCATGTTTTGTTCTGTTAACAGGTGTGAAGTGTGAACAGCTGACACAGCCAGCCTCTGTGACTGTGCAGCCAGGTCAACCTCTGACCATCACCTGTCAGGTCTCTTATTCTATGAGCAGCTACTACACAGGTTGGATCAGACAGTCTGCAGGGAAAGGACTGGAGTGGATTGGGAGCAAATATACTGGAGCTTCATACTACCAAGATTCACTGAAGAACAAGTTCAGTATTGATTTAGACTCTTCCAGCAACACAGTGACTCTAAATGGACAGAATCTGCAGCCTGAAGACTCTGCTGTGTATTACTGTGCAAGAGACCAGCACAGTAACACAAACCACCAGTAGAGCTGAACAAAAACCCCTCAGTGTCTGAACAGTTGTAACATGAATCCACCAGAGGAGGAGCCCTCAGACCATGAATGAATTAAGGAGCAATTACATTATAGCTGATGAGACACAAGATTTATTTACAGCAAATACTTCTGTTACACAATAATAAAGGAGTCCACAATGAAAATGTTTGACTGATATGTTGGCCTAAAAAAAATTGATATTAAGAAACATGTTTTAACACGTTTAGAAAAGTGCTCTATAAATAAATGTATTAATATTATGATTTTATCATTAAAAGAATATATCAGCACCAGAGGGCAGCAGGAGATCTTCAAATATAAAGTTTAGTTCCATACTGAGCACCAAGTGAGAAAAACACACATGAAACTACCAGTTGAGGTTGTGGTTTGTGACTTCCTTTATTTTTAGGTGTTACCAACATGTGTTTCCACCAGTAAAATATAATAAAATAAAATCCCACATGTTTTTAAAACATTGTGACTGATTTTCTCTTATGTTCAATTCAATTCAATTCAATTTTATTTGTAGAGCGCTTTTTACAATTGACATTGTCACAAAGCAGCTTTACACAACCAAAGAACAGTACATGAGCAGTGTATGTGTATGAGTCATAATAATGTGATTGTCCCTTATGTCTCAATTATTAAACGAATCAAACAAACAACACAACAACATTAATAAATAGACAGATATTTTGAAGATAAGGGCACAAAGAAATGCCAAGACCATTTCATCTTCAGTCATTTACAAAATGGTTTTGTTTGACTCTTTCTGACACTGTAATTGATTTTCAGAAAATAAAAGGTGATGTATGCAGCACTTGCATAGTTTAATGCATGTGAAATATAAAAAACTGATTTCACAGGATTCTCTTACATTCTACAGGCCATACTCATACAAACACAAATATGAACCTAAATGAAGTGTTTAAATATTCAATTGACGAAAAATCTGTATCAGCTGAGACAAGTGGGTAAAAAAACTGTGTTTTAAACAGTAAATATGCAGTTCAAATCAAATGTTCTCTCAAAGATTTGGACACTTTTTTAATCTGTGATGTCTTGATTCTTAATATAAAATAGGCGCTAATTAACATATTTTAAGCTATTTTGTGTCCCTTGCTGTGACTTTTACTTGTTAAAGGTTGTTATTACTTTCTAACTTATAAATAATTGAATAGGACTAATGTTTATCATAATCACAATCACAATTCCTACATTAAAGTATGGTCTTAATATAAAGATTATATGTCAAAACTGGGATTCTTTTCCTGGAATAAAGAATATATTATTGTTACCAACAGAACTCTGACATTTGATAAATTTTTCACGATGTGATTATATTTGAAGTTTTCATTTAGTGAATAAAACTGAAACCTCCTAAATTAAAAGAAAACAAAATTCCACTTTTGAAATCTCACTCTACATTTTGATTGTTTTGTTTGTTTGTTTGACAACATCTATAGTAGTTTGGACCAATTTGGTTTGCTTCCTGTGAGGAGGACTTTATGCAAAACTCAGATGTATTCAGCCTCCACTTATCTGAGTGAAGAGATGATGACAGAGAACAGTGGACACACAGTTTAACATGATGGACTATAGGGCAGGACTGCTGCTGTTAACTATCTGCTGGGCAGGTGAGAAAATACTTGCAAACTGAGGCATATCTATCTTTAAGTAGTTGTTAAAATATAAGAAGTGACTGTTCACTTGTGTCTTGACAGGTGTTGATGGTCAGACTTTGACAGAATCAGAACCTGTTGGTAAAAGACCTGGAGAATCCCACACACTGACCTGTACTGGCTCTGGATTCACATTCAGCAGCTACTTGATGGCTTGGATCAGACAGGCTCCTGGAAAAGGACTGGAGTGGGTTTCCACTATCGATGTTACTAGCAAATACTACTCTCAGTCAGTCCAAGGTCGTTTTACCATCTCAAGAGACAACAACAAACAGCAGGTGTATCTGCAGATGAACAACCTGAAGACTGAAGACTCTGCTGTGTATTACTGTGCCAGACACCCACAGTAACACAAACCATCAGTAGAGCTGAACAAAAACCCCTCAGTGTCTGAACAGTAACATGAATCCACCAGAGGAGGAGCCCTCAGACCATGAATGATTTTTAGAGCAAGTGACTGTTACAGCAAATTCAATTTAATTTCAGTAAATGTTTGTTAATTGTATTTTACAGTTTCCATATTTTTAACAGTCTTACATCACAGCTCATCAAACTGCTGAAACTTTCCTGTATGTATTCTGAGAGCAATAACTGAACATCACTTTTAGAGTTGACATTAGTAAAACATAATGAAAACAGCCTACAATAATTGTCATCTTACAGGGTAATACAATCTGTACCCCTTACACTAACTTTATCATAATGTTAATTATACAAACTAAACAAAATGATCATTATTCCACTTAAGTGATAAATGTTTTATCATCATTTCCCTTTTGTTGATGTGAACAAACTCATTAAGTATATTTATTTACCCCCTACTGTCTCAAAAGATTTTTATATAATTATAATATTATTTGGATCATACCTCTCAAAAAGATATTTATCAGGGTTTTTAATTTCTTCAAAGAAGTCAACACTTCACACTAATCCTAAAGATGAGACGATAAAGTGGACTTCCCACTGTCTCATTGACTGGTCTTGCACTTTGCGTGGAGCATTAGAGGACACATCCATTGTAAGTGCCATATATGCATGACTTGTCAAAAGCTGGTGAGCAAAATGAATTAATACATCTAATTTGGTTATAAATGAAAATTCGGAAACGTTTTCAAGGAGGAGGATTCAATGCAAAACTCTGAGTTCCTCCATCTATATATATGTGTTGTAAAGTGAAAGACAGAGAAACAACACTGACTGACTGTAGGCTGATAAGTAGCTTTCATAATGGCTAGACCAGAATATTTAGTTGTTCTTCTGATTATGTCAGTTACCTGGTAAGAACAATTCAGTCTTTTGTTGGGTTTTTTACAAACATTTTGTTATAAAGACAAAATTGTTGCATCACAGTAGATAATGAGTTGTTTGAATTTCTGTAGGTACTGAAGGTCAAACACTGACTGAGTCTGAACCAGTGGTTAAAAGACCTGGAGAATCCCACAGACTGACCTGCACATATTCAGGGTTCAGTAGTGATATTTATGGTGCTTGGATCAGACAGGCTGCTGGAAAAAGACGTTTTACCATCTCCAGAGACAACAACAGAGATCAGGCGTATCTGCACATGAACAGCCTGAAGACTGAAGATTCTGCTGTTTATTATTGTGTCAGAGTCACAGTGACACAAGAGGAAGTAACGCTGTACAAAAACCCAGCAGAGTTAATCAAGTAAAAACAGTTTTCTGCTGTTCACATTTGCAGAAACTAACTAGTTCAACAGCATCAAAACCATAGTGTCAAACTAAAACTGCTTCATCCAGAAATCCTTTTGTAAGTGATCTCCTGTTCAGACTGCTGATTTTAAATGTTTTAGTGACACAGTTCAAACCATTGGTGACATTTAACACATCAGCCCCTCTTTCTTTTACAACTTTCCAGTGTTGTTTTCTATGTAAAGTCACCTTCTTTAAGCTCTGTAGCTGTATCAACATTAACCCATTACAGTTTAACACAAAAACATAATCCCCCAATAAATCCTCACTTTGCATTTGTTGCCACTTTTATAGAGCTTTGATGTAATTAAAGCTTTTTGTATGTACGATCTACAAATGATGAGCACAGAAAGGTTTAAAATTGATGCAACTACTAATTGAATCATTCCACTGAATCTAAACTTTTAATGAAGGAAACAATACTAAAATATTATTTTGTGAATATCTTCATTTTTGTTTAGTCTTACTTTATTGTTCCCATGGTTAAATGTATGAGTAAGGTAAATATCCCATCACTGTAACTGGCAGTCAGATAATATTTCACCTGAGCCTTTAGCAGTAAAAGTGACTTTTACATCAGAATGTAAAATGTGACATGGATCCTGTAATATTCTTGGTTCAAGACTGACTACAGATCTCTCACATGGACAGTGTAGCATTATACAGTGTATACATTATACTAACTCCACCAAATGTTCTTGAGCATAATTTATGAATGACACAAATTAAATTGTGTATAATAACTTGGAAGTGATCTTTATTCTTAATGTATGTAAACTACACTCTTATGATTAAATGGTGATACAGATTTTTTCCGGCAACGTGTGAGGTGTGTGTTTCACTTCAAGGAGGAGTCGATGCAAATCTGAGATTATTTTCTACAAATGTGTTGATTGAAATCACAGACATACGCACTGGACACCAGACAAAGACAACAGACTAACAATGATGAGGCTTGATTGTTTGGTTGTTCTTTCCATCTTGTCTATAAACTGGGCAGGTGAGAAAATTATTGTCTTTTTTTGGACAAACCTCTGAAGACATTGTGACTGTTTTACTGTATTTACCATCTATCATCCACAGGTGTGAAGTGTGAACAGCTGACACAGCCAGCGTCTGTGACTGTGCAGCCAGGTCAACGTCTGACCATCACCTGTCAGGTCTCTTATTCTGTGAGTGGCTACTACACAGCTTGGATCAGACAGCCTGCAGGGAAAGGACTGGAGTGGATTGGGATGAAAGCTGGTAGTACTTCATACTACAAAGATTCACTGAAGAACAAGTTCAGTATAGATTTAGACTCTTCCAGCAACACAGCGACTCTAAATGGACAGAATCTGCAGCCTGAAGACTCTGCTGTGTATTACTGTGCCAGAGACCCACAGTAACACAAACTATCAGTAGAGCTGAACAAAAACCCCTCAGTGTCTGAACAGTTGTAACATGAATCCACCAGAGGAGGAGCCCTCAGACCACTAAACAGTTCATCGTCAAACCACTGAGAACATCAGTGGTTACATAAACAGGTAAACATAAACTGTAGCGCTGAATATGTAAAAGTAATGTGAAAATTGTCACGTAAATGTAGGTTGTATTTCATTACTTACCTATTTACTTTACTTTTAACCAAAATAAAATGGCCACACATTAAACAAATGGAAATAAAGTTATGTAAAAATGTCAAACTTCAACACAAATTTAATCAAATAGTTTCTTAGATTTATTTTATTTGTAAATTGAATAAACGTTTTTAAAACATTCCCAAAATGTGCTGTTATGTCCACACATTAGTTTCTGTAACAACTGAAAGTATCTGTATAGTTTCAGTGGAGTTGAGAATTATTTTCTCTTGGAGAAAAAAGTTTTCATTTAGATCTACATGTGTATTAATGTGTGTGTGAACATAGCACAAAACGTGTATCCCACGGCCAATATATTAATTTACTTGTTGGATTGATTCATATCATTAAACTAAAGATCAGGTTTTCAAAAATAAAATGCATATAATTAGCAGAATGACTAACTGATTTGTACAGATCATATACTGTAATAAAGTTTGTGCTCTATAAGAACATTAGTTTGCACCATAATTTGTTGTCATCCTTTTTTTCACCATATTTCTCCCATGTTTAATGAAGTAAACCACTGATTGACATTTATAATAAGTCTTTATTTGATTGGAGCATTTATCAACATATTGCATCTAATAAACTGGATTTTTAACATAACAGATCCAGTTTCTCTTCCTCTGTATCCTGTGAGGAGGAGTCAATGCAAAACCCAGATGTCTCCAGCTTCTACTTATCTGTCTGCAGAGAGGACGACAGAGAACAGTGGACACACAGTGTAATATGATGGAGTACAGGACAGGACTGCTGCTTTTAACTCTCTGCTTGGCAGGTGAAAATATTCACAGAGCTGAATTTGACATTGTTTTGATTTTGTAACCAGCCTGATGCACTTTATTATGTTTTCTTATTGTTTTAACAGGAGTTAACTGTCAGACTTTGACAGAGTCTGAACCTGTTGTTAAAAGACCTGGAGAATCCCACAGATTGACTTGTACAACTTCTGGATTCACACTGAGCAGCTATCCTATGGACTGGATCAGACAGGCTCCTGGTGAAGGACTGGAGTGGATCGCTTTTATACACACATACAGTACATCTACCTTTTACTCCCAGTCAGTCAAGGGTCGATTCACCATCTCCAGAAACGACTCCAACAATAAAATCTACTTACAGATGAACAATCTGAAGACTGAGGACACAGCAGTGTATTACTGTGTCCGACATGACAGGCCCGACGCCAGTAGCAACACTTATGCTAGCAGTGTGAGAGGATGTATAGAAATCTATAGAGATGACAGTAACAGCATGGTGTATATGAAACTGTCCAACCTAAAGCCAGAGGACTCTGCTGTGTATTACTGTTCATGTAAATATATGTATATATCAAATAGTTCAAAACACAAACATTTTATAGAAAGAAATTCTTAAATTATAATAATAAACAGATGGTCATACAAAAATGTATGAATTTACAGTTTACAGTGTGAGTTAAACTTATTGTTTCATCATTAAAATACATGTTTGTTTGCACTATTTGTGGTGGCGACTGCAGGAGAATTTTCATAATGTTCCAGTTCCAGTATGTTGTTAAATTTAAAGTAAGACATAATTAATTAAAACGTATGTATTAGCCAGAAATTATTTTTATAACTGATTATAAAATATATTATACAATATTAGGTCTTATCCAGTAGAGAACAACTGTAGGTGAGTATACTGTTCAATGAGATATACTTGTTTTGCCACAACAGTCAATCTGTCCTTTATAACAAATCAGGTCTTTACTGTTACAGTGAGGAGGGAAATCATTATTAGATTCAGTTCATTGCTTAATTTATAACAGGGACTTCTACACAGTCACATAGAAACAAATATATAGCTTTATGTTTTAATGTACAAAACTGAAAACTATCACAAGACACATACAGTAACAGAGAGTGTGAGATGGAGTTTCTGGACATCTTAAAATATCTGTTAGCTTTTAATGACTCTTACTGTATTTCTCTACATTTATTTATTTGGAAGTAGTTTACTCTGGATCCTGAACGAGCCTGAACAAATGGTAATGAATGTAATTTAATTAAACTATACTGTAATAGTGTTACTACAGGAGACACTCCTTCCCTATCGTCACCCACATGCAAATCTTCAGTCTGTACAGTGTACTTCTGTCCTGCTGACTGCTCTTAGACTTGTGTTTAGGTGCATAGGTCACATCTCCACATTCAGAATGATGAGCACACTCACTCTTCTTCTGGTTGCTCTCTCTGTGCGCTGTGAGTTCTTCCACCTAATGCTGTTTTAGTTGTTACAAACAATGTTTGACTAATGAAATTTGTTTGATGATAAGTCAGTGATATCAGAAAACATCTTACATGAATCATTGAATCCTGTGGTTTCTCTCTTTTCATGTGATCAGGTTGTACAGCTCAGAGTATGGAGTCTATTCCTTCCAGTTCAGTGGTGAAGAAACCTGGAGAGATGCTCAGTCTTTCCTGCAGAGGATCTGGTTTCACATTTAGCAGCTTTGAGATGCACTGGATAAGACAACCTGCAGGAAAAGGACTGGAATGGATGGGACGGATTTACGGAGATGCAAGTGGAAAAGATTATGCCAACAGTGTAAGAGGAAGAATCGAAATTACCAGAGATAACAGAAACAGCATGGCATATCTGAAACTGTCCAACTTACAGCCAGAGGATTCTGCTGTGTATTACTGTGCGAAAGATACACAGTGGTTAATGTAAACTGAGGGGTTTAACAAAAACCCTAAATAATTTATGGTCAGCAGCCCACAGGGGGCAGTATGAGATAAAACAATCATGCTTTACACATTGAGACAAACAATAAAGTCATCGACTGGTGATGGGACAGACATCTTAAAGGGTGTTTGCATGTTCTTCCTGTGTCTATGTTGGTTTTCTCCAGGTTCTCCAACTTCCTCCAACTGTCCTAAGACATGCAGTTACAGTAGGTTAAATTAAATGACTCTAAATTACCCATAGGTGTGATAGTTTTCTGTCTCTTTATGTCAGCTCTGTGATAGAGTTGCAACCTGTCCACGGTTTTTATCATAATCATACATTATGTTAAAAATATACACTTCTGTAATATTAAATTGTGACAATCATTAATTTACCATTCAAGAAAAATAACAATGCTGAAATAATGTTGAACTTTCTAACATTGTTTAAAACAATAGACATCATGTGTCAAGTTCACTACTTTTTATTCATCTGACCTTGAACCTTTTATAGCCAATCAGTTTCCATCTCCATGCAAAGTGAACTTCCTCCCAGTCTGCTATAAAGACTTAGCGTGATGTTAGTTAGAGCAGAAGAAGAGAAGCTCCCATCAGATCACCTTCAATACCAACCATGTTCTCTGTAGTCCTGCTGCTGCTGCTGGCTGCTGGATCCTGTGAGTGTCACTGAGACAGAGACACTGACAGTATGATCACAGTACACTGACTGTTCACTGTTATTACACTGATCCATGTTTTCTTCTACAGGTGTGAAGTGTGAACAGCTGACACAGCCAGCCTCTGTGACTGTGCAGCCAGGTCAACGTCTGACCATCACCTGTCAGGTCTCTTATTCTGTGAGCAGCCACTGGACAGGTTGGATCAGACAGCCTGCAGGGAAAGGACTGGAGTGGATTGGGATGAAAGTTGGTAGTACTTCATACTTCAAAGATTCACTAAAGAACAAGTTCAGTATTGATTTAGACTCTTCCAGCAACACAGCGACTCTAAATGGACAGAATCTGCAGCCTGAAGACTCTGCTGTGTATTACTGTGCCAGGGAGTCACAGTAACACAAACCATCAGTAGAGCTGAACAAAAACCCCTCAGTGTCTGAATAGTTGTAACATGAATCCACCAGAGGAGGAGCCCTCAGACCATGAATGATTTTAAAATCCTCTCACTCAGTATTTACATACAATACAGTACATGTCAATGAAATTGTGGAAGTAAAACAAAGTAGTTTTCAGTGTGAATAAAACATTTTATATTTGTGTTACTGCAGTAGCTGAAGTGAATATGACATTTTATATTTCAAACCAAGGAAACCTTTCTAATGACTTTAGGAAATTGTTTTATTTTGGTTCATTACTGTGTGTGTGTGTGTGTGTGTGTGTGTGGATATATAAACAAACCATGCATGGAGTGGTCATATTGATCATATTTCCTAATGAAATAGCTAATGAAGTGTTTTATGATGGTAGTAAGTGCATACACTATTTTGTTTGGGGGTTGGAGTCTGTCAGATTTTTGACGTGTAAGGGTTTTGGCTTTAAATAACTCAATTATAATGCCAGATACAAGTTAAGTAAAGGTTGTTTATTGAAAAAAGGATCGAAGAGGTAGTGGTGAAACCAGTAAATGATTGAGGGAGAAACAGACTAAGAGAGCAGGGACAGGAAAAAAAAAATGCACCAACAGGGGCAAGGCCAGGTTGGGATCATGACTTTATGTTAATAAATGTCACAAACATACATACACTGAGTTCTAAACATCATGGTTTCGCAGCACAAACTCAATTTTTTTCAACATTTTTAAATCCCATGAATCAAATTTGAATCAGACTTGAACAACTTCTCTCATTGTAATACAGAATGATTTTAGTTTAACACGCAGTTTATATAATGGTCAAGTCCAACTTAGTATTGTTCTCTGTGTGAGGAGGAGTTAATGCAAAACTCAGACGTCTTCCACCTCCACTTATCTGTGTACAGAGCGGACGACAGAGATCGGTGGACACACACTTCAACATGATGGACTACAGGACAGGACTGCTGCTTATTACTCTCTGCTGGGCAGGTGAAGATATTCACAGCTGTGATTACTACATAGTTTTTATTTTGTCACCAGCATGTTTCACCTGATTATTCTTTCACTGTCTTAGCAGGTGTTGATGCTCAGACTCTGACAGAATCTGAACCTGTTGTTAAAAGACCTGGAGAATCCCACAGACTGACCTGTACTGGCTCTGGATTCACATTCAGCAGCTATCATATGAACTGGGTCAGACAAGCTCCTGGTAAAGGACTGGAGTGGATTGCTTTTGTGCACACAGGCAGTGCTGCTATCTACTATTCCCAGTCAGTCCAGGGTCAATTCACCATCTCCAGAGACGACTCCAACAATAAAATCTACCTACAGATGAACAATCTGAAGACTGAGGACACAGCAGTGTATTATTGTGCCAGAGAGACACACAGTGAGAGACAGTAACAGGAAAGTCATTCAAAAACTACTTCCTCATTTTGTCACCACTACGAGTTACGTTCATTTATTTCAGTATCACTTTTTATGATACTGATTGTTTTTTTGTCTGATGAAAAGTCTGAGGCATGATCGAGTCAATAAAAGTCACATTTTATCTTTTTGCACTAAATTGCATTCAAATCAACAAATCCTTCACTTAAATGCTATTTATTAGGACCTGTAAGTCAGTTTCTGATCTTGTGTTCTCACCTGTTTGCCTCGCTATAAGGATTCTGGACTGAGTCTGATGTGACCTTTGTCATTGTGTACTTCTGACCTGCTTTTTGGATATCTCCAGTCCCTCTCCCCAGACCCTGCCACCCAAATTACTTCTGAAAAGCATTCTTCTCTATGAACCATGCTCTTTGATTACACTCGCCTCCTCCGGATCCTGGCAACTATCTACCAGCCCTGTACCAAGGCCCCTTACTCACCATTCTATGAAGCTCGGCCCAGAACCCTCTACTCGCCACTCTTCTCCTCCACAGCCCAGCATTTATTGCAAACTCTTACTTCCAGTTCACTTCCCACTTACTATTCAGTCTTATTTTTCTCTCTGTCTCTCATCTCATGAGAATAGCATGAGATAACAATGACTCTGGTTTAATGTTCAGCCTCACCCTGCCCACTCTCCCGCTCATATCACCTGAACTTCTTAAAATAAACTTGTTTTAACCAATAAAAGCCTGTCAAGTTTTTCTGCACGGTCGAGCTTATTGGCTCACAGAATTACTGTAACTGGTTACAAAAAATTCTATTTATTTTACATGACTTTATAAACCTCATGCAATAATTATTAAATGAATACATCTGCATATCCATAGCTAATGAATAGTAGCTCAGAGCCAATGGATAAAAGGTCTAGAGTCCCACACAGTGATCTGCATATATATTTTGGGTTTAGTGGCAAATGTCTAATATTAACATGACTACTGATGGTATATTTGTACAAATCAAAGCTTCTGTCTTTAATCTGGTCTTATAATGTAGTAAGAAAAGTACCTCTTAACTTATTAACTGTGACGTTGATCTACACACTACTTGAAAACACTTTTTTTTAATAAAAAATAAAGAAATGCTAAATAATGCTGAAGATTAATAAATTACTCCATAACCATCTGTTATTACACAAGTCCCTCCCTCTCTATTATCAACCTGATGCAAATCTTCAGTCTGTTTAGTGTATGTCTGTCCTGCTGACTGGTCTCAAACTCTGCGAGGAGCATCAGAGGTCACATCTCCAGACTCAAGATGATGAACACACTCACTCTTTTGCTGGCTTTTCTCTCTCTGCCCTGTGAGTTCTCCTGTTTCTTGCCATTTGATATTTCATCGCACAAAATCATCTGATGACCATTCAGGGATTGTCAGAAAAGTTCCAAGATAATTGTTATTCTTTGTTCTGCACTTTCTGTCATCAGGTTGTACAGGTCAGAGTATGGAGTCCATTCCTTCCACCTCAGTAGTGAAAAAGCCTGGAGAGACTCTGAGTCTCTCCTGCAGAGGATCTGGCTTCACATTTAGCTGCTGTACTATGCACTGGATAAGACAACCTGCAGGAAAACCACTGGAATGGATGGGGGAGGGCTATACAGATGTCAGTAGAAATGTTTATGCCAGCAGTGTGAGAGGACGTATAGAAATCACTAAAGACAACAGTAACAGCATGGTTCATCTGAGACTGTCCAACCTGAAGCCAGAGGACTCTGCTGTGTATTACTGTGCTAAACACACACAGTGGTTCAAGTAATCACAGAGGCTGTACAAAAACCTTGACTAATCTATATATGAGCCCACAGGGGGCAGTAAGAGATTGTAAATTATGATGCTGTACACGTTGAATCAAACAATGAATCACAATGATAAATAAAAGTTGTTTACAAAAATGCAATGTCTGACAACTAATGGTTAATGGGTTATAAAATACAAGTGTAAGATAATGTTCCTAAATTAAAATGTATGGCTGACAAGTCAATAATCTTTTGTCAGCATAATTTTGAAAAATGCTGAAAAAATGTGTCGAAGTGTTAATGTTAAATAGATTTTAGGAATATTTCAATTGAAAGCAAAAACTTTTGTCATTATTTAAACAAATCAATGTTTAGTAATGCTAATATCTAATATCTTTGAGAGGGAGGAGTTGATGCAAAACTCTACCGTCTTCCATCTGTACATATGAGTTGTTGAGCTAGAGAATGGGACTACATGACTGACAGACACGTAGACTGGACAAATGAAACAAACTTTAACAATGATCAATTCTCATTATTTAGTTGTTTTTCTCCTCTTGTTGATTAACTGCTCAGGTAAGAACAGCAACTACATTTTTGATAAACGTCCTATATGAAGACAGTATTGCTCTATTTCAATAGCTGACTAGTTGTTTTGATTTCTGTAGGTACTGAGGGTCAAACAATGACTCAGTCTGAATCAGCAGTTAAAAGACCTGGAGAATCCCACAGACTGACCTGTTCACATTCAGGGTTCACCAGCGCTGCCTGGTTTGCTTTGATCAGACAGGCTGCTGGAAAAGGAGTGGAATGGATCGCTGCTATCAGTGGTGACAGTAGCAGCATCTACTACTCTCAGTCAGTTAAAGGCCGTTTTACCATCTCCAGAGACAACAGCAGAAACCAGCTGTATCTGCAGATGAGCAGCCTGAAGACTGAAGATTCTGCTGTTTATTATTGTGCTTGGCACAGTGACACAAGAGGAAGTAACGCTGTACAAAAACTCAGCACAGTGAACCAAGAGTAAATGACCTTCTGCATGTCACATTCACAGAAAACAAACAAACAAACAAACAAACTTCAGTTTAACACACACATACTGTGGGCTACAGGGTTGCTTTCTATAATCCATATTTGCATACATTTTCTAGTTCAACACTATTTTACTGATACAAGTGCACATTTTTATTTTGATTATTCAGATTGGTGGAGGAAGGAAAGATATACTAAACTTAAAGCAATTATTATTATAAAGTATTGTGTATTATATCTTTCTAAAAACACAATCACACACCCAGAGTCAGTACAGTACTAAAAGATGAACAGTTTCAGTTAATAAACATATACAGCTGAGAACTCAGCTTCATTTAATGTAATCATTTGATCACATGACAGATCTGTAGTTTGTATTTGTGTTAATTATTCAAAGTACAGAAATTATTCTGCTTTCATTGCAAATGAACTGTGTGAAAAATGTGTGGACTAAGTGTTAATGTTAAATAGATTTTATCAATATTTCAGCTGAAAAGCAAAAAATGTGAAAAAAAAATGTCATTGTTTAAACAAGATTCAAAATTCAAAAAACTTTATTAATCCCGGAGGGACATAGTTTTGCCTTATTACAAGTTGTTTTCAACACAGACAGAAATAAGGGAACCACAACCAGGAAAGATCGACACCAACATAAATACACAATAACATCAATACAGAAAACTCAATATATGTACAGAATATGGGAGATGAATGACAATGGGTCAATAATTATAATCTAGGGAAGAATGACAGCAATTATAAGACATAAATTGCCAGCTTCCCTCCTCTTTAGAGAGGAGGGAGAAAAAAAAAACTATGTTTATTAATGGTAATTATTAAATGTTTCTATGAGATGTGGTGTGCATCTTGTTGAGAGGGAGGAGTTGATGCAAAACTCTCCCGTCTTCCATCTGTACATATGAGTTGTTGAACTAGAGAATGGGACTACATGACTGACAGACACGTATACTGGACAAATGAAACAGGCTTTAACAATGATCAGTTCTCATTATTTAGTTGTTCTTCTTGTCTTGTTGATTAACTGCTCAGGTAAGAACAGCAACTTCTTTTTTGATAAACCTCCTAAAATAAAGACAAAATTGCTGTATTATAATAGCTGACTAGTTGTTTTGATTTCTGTAGGTACTGAAGGTCAAACACTGACTGAGTCTGAATCAGCAGTTAAAAGACCTGGAGAATCCCACAGACTGACCTGTTCACATTCAGGGTTCGATAGCACTGCCTGGTTTGATTGGATCAGACAGGCTGCTGGAAAACCACTGGAATGGATCGCTACTATCAGTGGTGACAGTAGTCAAATCTACTACTCTCAGTCAGTTAAAGGCCGTTTTACCATCTCCAGAGACAACAGCAGAAGCCAGGTGTATCTGCAGATGAGCAGTCTGAAGACTGAAGATTCTGCAGTTTATTATTGTACCAGAGACACAGTGACACAAGAGGAAGTAACGCTGTACAAAAACTCAACTCATCAAATCGAGCTAAATTATAGCTTTGTTCAGTTCACTATCACAGAAATTCACTAGTTTTACACAGAAACCCCTTTATTCAGACTAACAACACTATGTAGGTTTTCTCCACAACATTATATAAACTGCACACCATATATTCTTTATTCATATAAATAGTATTTTTGTATCAGAGTTGTCTGAGTTTTACATCCTTTGTGAGGAGTTAAATCCTAAAATTTTAATGATTGTTTTAAATAAAAGATTTGTGTCAAAATAAATGTTCATGACACAATTCAAAGTTGGGATGACATTACTGACCCACTTAAAGCCAGAGGACTCTGCTGTGAATTTCTGTATTAGCTCAACAGGTGGCAGTAGAGCATCATTATTTGAGAACTGAAAGAACATCAGTGTTAAAAATTCGCTCAGAAATACACACTGTGAAAGCAGCAGCTGCAGTTGTGGTTTGTAATTTCCTGTTTTACATGGATGTGTTTTTCTTTACAATAATAGAATAGCTAACAATGTTTTCAATAGTCAATGTTGTACAGCAGGTAAGAAATCATAAGTACACAGATTTCTCTAGACAGTATATAAAGAACAGAGTCATGTCTGTATCTGCATATGATCATTCAATTACAAGAATCACTTTGAGTTCATCTTTATCTGTACTCTCAGAAAACCTATTAATAAATCTACAGTGTGTAAACAGTCCTCATGTTTGCTGCCCCATAAGTGAAGTTTAGTCTTTTGGTTGTGATGACTGTGTTTAGTAGAAAGAACTAGATGCTCGATGAGAGGACAGAAGAACTCACATCAGTTCATGTTAAACATCGACCACTTTCTCTCTAGCTCTGATACCTCTGCTTTATTCTGTCAGTCAGGTGACTCTTTATGTATCACCATCTCAAATACAGTCTAGTTAAAGTAGAAAATTTGAGACTTAAAATATCTTTGTACATATTAATAGTTAATAAAGGCAGGTATGAAATAATATAGTGAGTTAATGTTAATGTTAAAAATAATTGGTATATATAAACAAATCTAAAGTTAAGTAACATGGTGATATATATTATTATTTATCAAATATCATGACATGTTTTGTGTTTCTCTTTCAGAGGGAGGAGTTAATGCAAAACTCTCATCTCTTTCATTACTACTTATGTGTTGTGGAATTCAAGGAATGGGACCAAACCATCGACAGGCACAGAGTAAACTGTACAAAGATAAAAGACTTTCACTATGATCACATTTTATTATTTCCGTGTTTTCTTCATCTTGTTGATTAACTGGTCAGGTAAGAGAAATAACAACAAACCTCAAAATGCAGTTCCAATGTGGCAGTTGCGTTCTAGTTTCTAATTGTTTCATTGTGTAGGTACTGAAGGTCAAACACTGACTGAGTCTGAATCAGCAGTTAAAAGACCTGGAGAGTCCCACAGACTGACCTGCACATATTCAGGGTTCGGTAGCGATTACTGGAACGCTTGGATCAGACAGGCTGCTGGAAAAGGACTGGAGTGGATCGCTACTATCAGTGATAGCAGTAGCTACATCTACTACTCTCAGTCAGTCAAAGGCCGTTTTACCATCTCCAGAGACAACAGCAAAAAACAGGTGTATCTGCAGATGAGCAGCCTGAAGACTGAAGATTCTGCTGTTTATTACTGTGCTCGAGAGTCACAGTGACTGAAGTCGGCTGAGCAGCTGTACAAAATCCTATAGTCCTTGTCTTTAATGTTTTCTACATAACACAAATACACAAAACCATGGAATGACATTAATAGATGCTTTAACATTTACATTTTACAATATAAAATTTTATATATTTTAAGATAATAGTAATACTTATTTTTAAAAGACCTGTTTCTTCTCTCCAAACAAAAATCTCTCTGGATCAGGACACACTACAGTGACTCCATATTGAGGATAAAAAAAAAAAAAAAAAATCTGTTTCCCAAAATTAAGTCTTTTTTTACTTTTTTTATTTTTTTTTTTTTTTCAAAATGAAGAATGAAAAAACACACAAACATTAGATTTAGAGTGGAAAACATTAGATTAACAAAGACTCAGATCATTCTTCTAAAGAGACCAGAAAGTTTCTAACAATGCATTATGCAGTTTTTTCTTTTGTTCTGTGTGATCTATTCAAATACAATCAATATTTAATTATAACAACCATATTAGCCTTACTCTGTGTTGCCTGTTAAGGAAACAAACTGGAGTTTAATAATGAAAGGGAAAGAGAAGTGACTTGTGCAACATAAATATTAATTAATGGACAAATCCAGTTCTATACTGTGAGGAGGAGTCAATGCAAATCTCAGATGCCTTCCATCTCTATTTAGCTAATGGCAGAGAGGATGACAGAGAACAGTGGACACAGAGTTCAACATGATGGACTACAGGACAGGACTGTTGCTTTTAATCTGCTGGGCAGGTGAAGATTTTCACTGCTCTTGATCTGGATTTAATCTGTGCTACCATTGTCAACCGCACAATAATTTCTTGTTTTATGTTGACAGGTGTTGATGCTCAGACTCTGACAGAATCTGAACCAGTGGTTAAAAGACCTGGAGATTCACACACACTGACCTGTACAACATCTGGATTCACATTCAGTGACTACAGGATGGTCTGGGTCAGACAGGCTCTTGGGAAAGGACTGGAGTGGATTGCCTATATTAGCACAGCCAGTACTCCTATCTCTTACTCCCAGTCAGTCAAGGGTCGATTCACCTATCTCCAGAGACGACTCCAGCAGTAAAGTCTATCTACAGATGAACAGTCTGAAGACTGAGGACACAGCAGTGTATTACTGTGCCAGAAGAGACACTTTGAGAGACAGTAACAGGAGAGTCATTCAAAAACTACTTCCTCTATTTACCACAACCACTGAGAGCAGTCAGTGAGCACATTAAAATTTATTGAGCCTAGACGTAAATCTTCACCTCCTTAAAATAACTAAATAAATAAGGGCATGTTTAGCATGTTTTACTGTAGATCCATTGACAGTGGAGTGATCATAATCATATTAGAACAATCAACAAGATCCTGTTAGTTTCTACTGTACTGAGGAAGAGAAATCTTCAGTGTCTCCTCCCTGGAACAATAAACTAGTATCTTTACATCCTGGTGTCACATGTGTTTAATTTTCTTCAATGACAAAATAGCCAGCACTGCTGTTTTAGAACTCCAGAGGGCAGACAAAGACTGGCCTTCACACTTAACTGGTAATGTCTGAACAGCAATGGTGAGAAAGACATCAGTTCAGTGCCACAATTGTTGAAGTTTCCCTATGAATGATAAACTTTTACTCACTTTCTTTCACAGTTTTACTAATTGATGCTTATTGTTGTTGTAACACAATTTGCCACATTACTTCATTTTTTCTGGTGGTACTGAATCAAGAACTGTCATAACCCAACTAAATAGTGAATCACTAAATGTATTGTTAGACTGGTGCTTTCTGGTGAGTTAATGTTCATTGTAGTTCCACCTAAATACAAGTCCAGTGTAGTTGTAAACACCCTGTGAGGAGGAGTCAATGCAAAACCCAGTTGTTTTCCATTTATTTTTCTGCAGAGAGGACGACAGAGAACAGTGGACCCACAGTTTAACATGATGGACTACAGGACAGGACTGCTGCTGTTTACTCTCTACTGGGCAGGTGAAGATTTCCAACTGTGTAACTCATGACATGCAGTTAAGTGATCTTATGTTAACAATTGAAGTAAGTAGGAAAGTAATTGTTTCCTTGTTTATAACAGGTGTTGATGCTCAGACTCTGACAGAATCTGAACCAGCAGTTAAAAGGCCTGGAGAATCCCACAGATTGACCTGTACAACATCTGGAGTGTCATTCAGTAGCTACTGGATGGCCTGGATCAGACAGGCTCCTGGAAAAGGACTGGAATGGGTTGCAACTGATAGTGGTGGTAGTAGCAAATACTACTCTCAATCAGTTCAAGGCCGTTTTACCATCTCCAGAGACAACAGCAAAGAGCAGCTGTATCTGCAGATGAGCAGCCTGAAGACTGAAGATTCTGCTGTTTATTACTGTGCTCGAGAGTCACAGTGAAGGAAGCTGGTTAAGCAGATGTACAAAATCTGGTGCTCATTATCTGAGGCACATGAAATACTGGAAATGTTAAATAATATAAATAATGAGAGTCTCCTAAAGACTTACAAACATGCTTCTACTGAATAACTGGAAATCCCTTATATATAAGACGGCATGACTTTTTGGTTTCTGAATTTCAACTAATACAATACATGTAAATGTATGTGTCATGAAAGTAGAAGTCTGCAACGATTCACATGGTTCCATAATAAACCTCACTCACAAAATTATCTTTAAACTGAGTTCACTGAGAAACAAAATAGTTTATCTAAACATCATTATATAGGTGAATGTATATCTACAAAATGCAATATTAATGAGATTTCAGAATAATTTGGAATTTGGTGAGATATAAAACACTTTAATCAAACGATGATTGGATTTGTAAAAAAATAGCAATTATTTACAATTTAATAGTATTAACAAATGTAGTGTTCCTCGTGATTCTGAGGCAATTCTTTATTACAGAGCTAATGAAACTAATGGATTTGATATATTAGTGTACAAATGTAATCCAATAGCCTATATACAGACTGTATTTCTTCATAAAATAAATAAGCATGACAAATTTTACAACTAATTTTTACTTTCAGAAAATTGTTAAAATTATATGTTAACAAGTTAAATTAACCACTAAGGTTTGTTAAACTAGGACATACCACTCCCATCATATCCTGATTCAAATCTTCAGTTTGTTCAGTGTACTTCTTTTTTCCTGACTGGTCTTTGTGTGAACCATCAGTGGTCACATCTCCAGCCTCAAGACGATGAATACACTGATTCTTCTGCTGGTTGCTGCTCACTCTGATAGAAACCAAGATTCATAAATAGATAAACAACAAAATATTCTGTTGTCCAGCAGTACTGAGTTTGAAATTAGCTTACCTAACTTGCTCTTACCAGCTTTGATAAGCCTACATTTTAGACATTATGAACTTACTATGACTACTACTGTAAAAAAAAAAAAAAAAAAAAAGTTTGAAAGTAAAATGTCTTTATTGTTGTACAAAGTTCATCTTAAACCAATGAATACATTCAAGAATGTATTTCTTGTCAAGAAACAACTCAAATTTAAGAGGTGTCGTTAAACTGAAAACATACATGTAATGAGCATGGTGTACAGAACATATATATTTTCAACATACATGTTCCTTGGATCCATAGTTTCATGTTGTTAATGTTATTGTGATATGGACATCAACTTATTAATTCATTTTCATGTTAAAATGTACCTGCAAATCATGGACCTGTTAAAAATGTTGTTCTGACAACGTAATGAAATTCAAATAACTTGTAATATGTTTACTCTCCATATAAAACAACATTGAGCAGATTTTTTCTGACAATTTGATGCTTCGTACATTTGATTCTATGCAAACTCAATGACGTGCCTTGTTACTCAGCTATAAAAACATGACATGTCAGTGGAGTTCACATCAGTTTGACCATAAACCATGTTTTGTGTAGCTCTGCTGCTGCTGTTGGCAGCTGGATCCTGTGAGTCTCTCTGGATTTGTCAAAGTCAACAGATTTTTCCATGTATAACTTAATAATTTCTCACAAAACCTTTTCTTTTTTTAACAGGTGTGAGGTGTCAACAGCTGACACAGCCAGCCTCTGTGACTGTGCAGCCAGGTCAACGTCTGACCATCACCTGTCAGGTCTCTTATTCTGTGAGTGACTACTGGACAGCTTGGATCAGACAGCCTGCAGGGAAAGGACTGGAGTGGATTGGAGATGCACAAGATGGATCTACCACAGATATCAAAGATTAACTAAAGAACATGTTCAGTATTGATTTAGACTCTTCCAGCAACACAGTGACTCTAAATGGACAGAATCTGCAGCCTGAAGACTCTGCTGTGTATTACTGTGCAAGACACCCACAGTAACACAAACCATCAGTAGAGCTGAACAAAAACCCCTCAGTGTGTGAACAGTTGTAACATGAATCCACCAGAGGAGGAGCCCTCAGACCATGAATGAATTAAAGTTTACAGTAACAGTAAAGATGAAAATAGTTTTTTAAATTAAAACAATGATTTATAATTTATTCAGTAATTGTTTCGATGCTCTTCTAAATATCAACACATTGTATATCTTTCTAAAAACACAATCACTCATCCAGAGTCACTACAGTGCTAAAAACTGAACAGTTTCAATTAATAAACATATACGGCTGAGAACTCAGCTTCATTTAATGTAATCATTGATCACATGACAGATCTGTAGTTTATATTTGTGTTAATTATTTAAAGTTCAGAAATTTCTGCTTTCACTACAAATCTTCTGTGAGAAGTGTTTAGTAATGTTAATATTTAATATCTTTGAGAGGGAGGAGTTGATGCAAAACTTTCCCGTCTTCCATCTGTACATATGAGTTGTTGAGCTAGAGAATGGGACTACATGACTGACAGACACGTAGACTGGACAAAAGAAACAAACTTTAACAATGATCAGTTCTCATTATTTAGTTGTTTTTCTCCTCTTGTTGATTAACTGCTCAGGTAAGAACAGCAACTACTTATTTGATAAACCTCCTAATATGAAGACAGTATTGCTGTATTATAATAGCTGACTAGCTATTTTGATTTCTGTAGGTATTGAAGGTCAAACACTGACTGAGTCTGAATCAGCAGTTAAAAGACCTGGAGAATCCCACAGACTGACCTGTTCACATTCAGGGTTCAGTAGCACTACCTGGTTCGCTTGGATCAGACAGCCTGCTGGAAAAGGACCGGAGTGGCTCGCTGCTATCACTGGTGACAGCAGTGGCACCTACTACTCTCAGTCAGTTAAAGGCCGTTTTACCATCTCCAGAGACAACAGCAGAAACCAGGTGTATCTGCAGATGAGCAGCCTGAAGACTGAAGATTCTGCTGTTTATTACTGTGCCAGAGACACAGTAACACAAGAGGAAGTAACGCTGTACAAAAACTCAGCACACTGAACCAAGAGTAACTTACTTCCTGCATGTCACATTCACAGAAACAAACAAACAAACAAACAAACAAAAAAAAAAAACATTTTGTAACATGTCTTAGAAGGAAGGAAAGACACACAAAACTTAAAGCAATTATTTACATATAAAAAAACTTAAAGACCTAGAGAATCCCACAGACTGATCTGTACACATTCGTGGTTCAGTAGTACTTACTGAATCGCTTGGATCAGACAGGTTGCAAGATAAAAGAACAGGAGCGGCTCGTTAGCATCAGTTACATCTACTTGTTGAGCAGTCTGACAACTGAATATTCTGCTGTTTATGAATTTGCCCAAAAGTTGCAGCAACACTGTATAAAAACTCAGCACACTAAACTATACAGCTCATGTCCAAACATGTCTAGTTAGTAAAATATATTTTATTAATTGACTTGATTGATCTGATATAAAGCAAAATAAAATGACTACAAATCATGTTAAATAACAGTGGATTGGTGATAAAGACTCATATTGTGTTGTTTTTTTTTGATTGTACTGTAAGTTGCAGTATTAATAACTTTAAGGTTATTAAAGAGTTTCCACTCTTCAGTTAATGCGTCTTCTACATTAATACCTTTTCTGTAGAGTTATTTCTAACAATAGCAATTATGCAGAAGAAGAGAATGAGAAAGATTAACTAAGCAGGCCATTTTAAATGTTAAATAGCCCAGGTGAAGCTCCTCTCACTGATGACTGATGCTACTACCTGAAAGAGACGGGATAACACACCAAACCAATCAGAGAAGCACAGAAGAGAAAATGATGTGTTGCCACAGCGGCCAGACATAAATCCACACCACAAAATACCTGCAAAAAACTCCAGCAACCTTTTCACGTGCTGCGTGTTGGTGGCATGTTGAAGCCTTGCTGTGAGCTGACAGCACTAACCACTGCACCACCTAACACCATTCAAACGGACTTTACAATCAACACTAAGTTATTAAATTCAGATATTTTATTTTTAAGTTTAAGTGGGAGTGTCTGATATCATTTGTGTTTCTGCACAGCAACAATCTAATACCTGCATGTCTTGGTGGCTTTAATTCTTACTTTGTGTTGACACCCAAAAAAATCCAGTTTACAATTCTAAGAATATTGTTTCAATGCTTCCCGGTGAGTTAATTTTCATTCTAGGTTCATTTAATAAGTAGAGAGCTTAAGATCCAATCAAGTTATATGTTCCCTATGAGGTGGAGTCAATGCAAAATTCAGATGTTGTATTTACTTTGTGTGTCTGCAGAGAGGACGACAGAGAACAGTGGACACACAGTTTAACATGATGGACTACAGGACAGGACTGCTGCTGTTTATTCTCTGCTGGGCAGGTGAAGATGTTTTACTGAAATTAAAGTGAAGTTACTTTAAAACTTTAACAACTTTAAGCATTTATTCAGATTTCTTGTTTAATGTTTTTTACAGGTGTTGATGGTCAGACACTGACAGAATCTGAACCAGTGGTTAAAAGACCTGGAGAATCCCACATGTTGACCTGTACAACCTCTGGATTGTCGTTCAGTAGCCACTGGATGGCCTGGATCAGACAGGCTCCTGGGAAAGGCCTAGAAGGGGTTGCTGATATCAATCAAGGCAGTAGCAGAAGATACTACTCCCAGTCAGTCCAAGGCAGATTTACTATCTCTAGAGACAACAGCAAAGAGCAGCTGTATCTGCAGATGAACAGTCTGAAGACTGAAGATTCTGCTGTTTATTATTGTGCTCGAGACTCACAGTGACTGAAGCTGGTTATGCAGCTGTACAAAATCTTCTTCCATCCATGTCCCCATTTCTTCATGTCATTGATTTCTCAAACCTAAACTATTACATAACATTTTGAAGGCAAATATTTGGAGAAGAATACTTTAAACAACATTAAAATAACATTTTATAATCAATCAGTGAACTTCTTTGTTAAATGGTTTTGATAAATATCAATCCTGCACAAAGAAGAACAAGTTCAGTATTAGTTCTTCAAGCAACAGAGCGACTCTTAATGCACAGAATATGCAGCCTGAAGACACTGCTGTGTTTTACTGTGCAAGAGAGTCACAGTAATCATCAGCAGAGCTGAACAAAAAGCCCTCAGTCTAGTACAGAGTCACCAGAGAGGGAGCTCTAAGACCACAAATGATCTTAAAAACAGGCACACTGACAGAAATAGTTTATACATATTCACGCCAGCATTGAAAATGTAATAACTGTAATTAAAGCATTAATAAATGATGAATGACTTATGATTGTTGCCAATTTTTTTACTTTCTTTCTGTCTGAGCATCTAATAAAATTTAATTTAATTTAATTTAATTATATGTTTATTTACATTTATTTAACAAAACATTTCAAAGAGTTGATTTACTTTCCATTAATTTAATTACTGTCTTGATTTATGATTGATTTACATGAAGTTATTATTTACTAGTGGAAGTTGAATGTTGAGGGGGAGGATTCAATGCAAAACTCTGAGTTCCTCCGTCTCTACATATGTGTTGTAAAGTGAAGGACAGAGAAACACCACTGACAGATACACTGTAGACTGAGAAGTGCCTCATAATGATCAGACCAGATTATTTAGTTGTTTTTCTGATCATGTCAATTACCTGGGCTGGTAAGAACAATTGTTTTATTTCTTCATCATCATGATATTATGATAAAGTAAATAACAGCAGATTATGAGCTGTTTAAATTTCTGTAGGTACTGAAGGTCAAACACTGACTCAGTCTGAACCAGTGGTTAAAACACCTGGAGAATCCCACACACTGACCTGCACATATTCAGGGTTCAGTGGCCATAACTGGTACGATTGGAGCAGACAGGCTGCTGGAAAAGGACTGGAATGGGTTGCTGCTATCACTGGTGACAGCAGTGGCACTTACTACTCTGAGTCAGTCAAAGGCCGTTTTACCATCACCAGAGACAACAGCAGAAACCAGGTGTATCTGCAGATGAACAGCCTGAAGACTGAAGATTCTGCTGTTTATTACTGTGCCAGAGAGCCACAGTGACACAGGAGGAAGCAACGCTGTACAAAAACTCGTAGCTTAGTGCAGTTTGTTCTCATAGAAATTCACTAGTTCACAGAGAAACACCTTTAATCAGACATACAGCCCTACATCTATGTAGATTTTCTCCACAACATCATCTAAACTGCACACCATATATATTTTTTATTATTATAAATATAATAATATTTTTGTATCTGAGTTGTCTGAGCTTTACATGCTTTGTGAGGAATTAAATCCTAAACGTTTAATAATTAGTTTTAAATTAAACATTTGTGTCAAAATAAATGTTCATGACACAATTCAAAGTTAGGATGACATTAAACACATCAGCTCATTGTTCTGTTCTAACCTATTAGTACAAGCAAATTACTAAATTAACTTACTAAGTAAACTTTTGGAGTTTGCTACAGTCCTGATATTAATACTCTATATCTACAAATTTACATTATCACCGAGTTTGAATATGCTATACTTTAGTTAGAACAAGCTGAACGTTCTATTTTAAAACATGCTCTTTTTGTAAAATGGTTATGGAGACATTTCTGTAAGGAGGGGTTAACAGAGACCTTAACAAAACCCAACTTGAAGATTCTGCTGTTTATTATTGTGCACAACAATCCAGTGACATAAGTTGGTTAAGCAGCTGTACAAAATCTGACAGTACTCATGAGATGCTCATTGTGTATCAGCCTTGGGGAGGAGACCGAGTACAGAGGTCTGGTGGACAGCTTTGTGAAGTGGTGTGGGAACAACCATCTCACCTTGAATGTAAGCAAGACCAAGGAGATGGTTGTGGACTTCAGGAGGAAGAAAACTGGCTTTGGCACTTTGTCCATTCTGGGTGAGAAGGTGGAGGTGGTGGACAGGTACAAATACCTGGGAGTTCACCTGGACAACAGACTGGACTGGAAGTTCAACACAGAGGCTGTATACAGGAAGGGACAGAGTAGACTCTACTTTCTGAGGAAGCTCAGGTCCTTTAATGTGTGCAACAAGATGCTGCAGATCTTCTACCAGTCTGTTGTAGCCAGTGCGATATTCTTTGCTGTCGTCTGCTGGGGCAGCAGCATCAGAGCCAGCGACACTAAGAAACTGAATAAGCTGATCAGGAAAGCTGGCTCTGTGCTGGGGGCTCCTCTGGAACCTTTAGAGCAGGTGGTTTAACCACGCTAATGGTTTAACAATGTGTAACTAAGTCACTTTACATTCAAGTCCTACTGTATGTTTAGTTGTTATTACTGTCTATTCTCTGTGTTATTCTTGTACTGTGTCTCGTGTATTGTTGTGTAGGTCATGTTACTCAATGTTCAAATGTTTTTGTGTGTAATGGCTGCTGCAACACCAAAATTTCCCCTTGGGGATCAATAAAGTATCTATCTATCTATCTATCTATCTATCTATCTATCTATCTATCTATCTATCTATCTATCTATCTATCTATCTATCTATCTATCTATCTATCTATCTATCTATCTATCTATCTATCTATTATCTCACATTTCTCCTTGAGAGGGAGGAGTTAAAGCAAAACTCTGATCTATATATATATATATATATATAATGTTAATGTTAAAAATAATTAGTATATATAAACAAATCTAAAGTTAAGTAACATGGTGATATTTATTATTCATTATCAAATATCGTGACATGTGTTGTGTTTCTCTTTGAGAGGGAGGAGTTAATGCAAAACTCTGATCTCTTTCATTACTACTTATGTGTTGTGGAACTGAAGAAATAGGACCAAACCATCGACAGACACAGAGTAAACTGTAAAAGATAAAAGACTTTCACTATGATCACATCTTATTATTTCAGTATTTTCTTCATCTTGATGATTAACTGGTCAGGTAAGAGAAATAACAACAGACCTCATATTTCAATGTGGCAGTTGCTTTCTAGCTTTTAATTACTTTGATGTGTAGGTACTGAAGGTCAAACTCTGACTGAGTCTGAATCAGCAGTTAAAAGACCTGGAGAGTCCCACAGACTGACCTGCACATATTCAGGGTTCAGTAGCGATTGGTGGAACGCTTGGATCAGACAGGCTGCTGGAAAAGGACTGGAATGGATCGCTACTATCAGTGATGGCAGTAGCAGCATCTACTACTCTCAGTCAGTCAAAGGCCGTTTTACCATCTCCAGAGACAACAGCAAAAAACAGGTGTATCTGCAGATGAACAGCTTGAAGACTGAAGATTCTGCTGTTTATTACTGTGCTCGACACTCACAGTGACTGAAGTTGGCTGAGCAGCTGTACAAAATCCTATAGTCCTCATCTTTAATGATTTTCTACACAAATATACACTAACCCCTAAAATTACATTAATAGATACTTTTTCTAAAATGTATATTTTACATTTTTACAATTTGTATATTTTGAAAAAAGAATAATAATTTTTGAAAGAGACCTGTTACCAGACATGCATCTGAAGTCCAGACATAAAATCCTTTAAATAACTGTTTAGGACAAACAATAGCGATGAAAGGGTCAGATCATTGTTTTCAAATAGACCAGAGAGTTGATACCAGCATATTATGCAGTTTCTTTATTTCTTTGTTGTTGAACTTCATCTATTGAAATACTGGACTGGATAGTACAGGACTGTTCCTTCTCATTATCTTCTGGAGAATCCCTCACATTAAGTAGTATGGCTTCTGTCATTATGTGGCTGATCTCTTAGCTCTTGGATGGCCTGGATCAAAATCCTGAAGTTCTCTTCTTAATATTCAAACTTATAGACTCAAAGCATAATTATAATCATATAATAAATTGCATATACTGTATGAAATTGGGTGGCACAGTGGTGTAGTGGTTAGCACTGTTGCTAACAGTTACAAAACCAATTGCAATTTACATGTGAAAACACACAATACAAACAACTTTTTTATAAAAGGGTGAAAGACAACATGTCTTTTTGATTTTTGGTTTGCTATAAACCATAATAAAACTAGATTTTAATAATATTAGTGACCGTTGTCAAAATGAAAAAAGTCATTTTCATTTACAAATGTATATTTACAAAGTGTAGATTATAATTATTGATATTTAAGACTACAGGATGGTCTGGATAAGACAGACTCCTGGGAAAGGACTGGAGTGGATTGCCTATATTGGCACAGCTAGTTCCCCAATCTCTTACTCCCAGTCAGCCCAGGGTCGAGTCACCATCTCCAGAGACGACTCCAGCAGTAAAGTCTACCTACAGATGAACAGTCTGAAGACTGAGGACACAGCAGTGTATTACTGTGCCAGAAGAGACACCTTGAGAGACAGTAACAGGAGAGTCATACAAAAACTAATTCCTCTATCTACCACAACCACTGAGAGCAGTCAGTGAGCACAGTAAAACTTATTGAGACTAGACAAACAGTAAATCTTCACAGGATATGATCAAATTCGCACCTCCTTAATATAACTATATATATAAGGGCATGTTTAGCATGTTTTACTGTAGATCTATCAGTGGAGTGATTATAATCACTCCGGAGTTTTCTAATCATTGACTGATATTAAGCAAAGATCTCTATGTACTGAGTTTGAAATTAGCTTAACTAATTTTCTCTTACCAGCTTTGATAAGCCTACATTATAGACATTATGAACTTACTATGAATACTACTGTAAAAAAATATTTTAAAAAAGTTTGAAAGTAAAATGTCTTTATTGTTGTACAAAGTTCATCTTAAACCATTGAATACATTCTGTCAAGAAACAATTCAGATTTAAGAGGTGTCGTTAAACTGAAAACATACATGTAATGAGCATGGTGTACAGAACATATATATTTTCAACATACATGTTCCTTGGATCAATGGTTTCATGTTGTTAATGTTATTGTGTGGACATCCACTTATTAATCAATTTTCATGTTAAAATGTACCTTAAAAACAATCCCTGATTTTTCACTTATACATCATTCAAGAATACACATTACTGATTTGCATTACTGCAAATCATGGACCTTTTAAAAATGTTGTTGACGACGTAATGAAATTCAAATAACTTAATATGTTTACTCTCCATATAAAACAACATTGCAGCAGAGTTTTACTGACAAACAATTTGATGCTTCATACATTTGATTCTATGCAAACCCAATGACGTGCCTTGTTACTCAGCTATAAAAACATGACTGTCAGTGGAGTTGACAGCACATCAGTTTGACCATAAACCATGTTTTGTGTAGCTCTGCTGCTGCTTTTGGCAGCTGGATCCTGTGAGTCTCTCTGTCAAAGTCAACAGTTTTTTCTATGTATAACTTAATAATTTCTCACAAAACATTTTCTTCTTTTAACAGTTGTGAAGTGTGAACAGCTGACACAGCCAGCCTCTGTGACTGTGCAGCCAGGTCAACGTCTGACCATCAGCTGTCAGGTCTCTTATTCTGTTGGTAGCCACCACACAGCTTGGATCAGACAGCCTGCAGAGAAAGGACTGGAGTTCATTATATCTGCACGTGTTGGATGGAGCACATTGTACAAAGATTCACTGAAGAACAAGTTCAGCGTCAACCTAGATTCTTCCAGCAACACAGCGACTCTAAATGGACAGAATATGCAGCCTGAAGACTCTGCTGTGTATTACTGTGCAAGACACCCACAGTAACACAAACCATCAGTAGAGCTGAACAAAAACCCCTCAGTGTCTGAACAGTAACATGAATCCACCAGAGGAGGAGCCCTCAGACCACGAATGAATTAAAGTTTACAGTAACAGTAAAGATGAAAATAGTTTTTTAAATTAAAACAAGGATTCATAATTTATTCAGTAATTGTTTCAATGCTTTTCTAAATATCAAATAACACATTGTATATATTTTTAAAAACACAATCACTCACCCAGAGTCACTACAGTATTAAAAACTGAACAGTTTCAGTTAATAAACATATACGGCTGAGAACTCATGAATCACATGACAGATCTGTAGTTCATATTTGTGTTAATTATTCAAAGTACAGAAATTTCAGCTTTCATTACAAATCTTCTGTGCTTGTCTCCAGTGTGCTAAAAAAAATGGTTAATGTTAAATAGATTTCCTGAATATTTAAATTGAAAAGCAAAAAAACATGAAAAAACTTTCGTCATTGTTTAAACAAATCAATGTTTAGTAATATTAATATCTAATATCTTTGAGAGGGAGGAGTTTATTCAAAACTCTTCCATCTTCCATCTGTACATATGAGTTGTTGAGCTAGAGAATGGGACTACATAACGGTATATTGCTGTATTTTAATAGCTGACTAGTTCTTTTGATTTCTGTAGGTACTGAAGGTCAAACACTGACTGAATCTGAATCAGCAGTTAAAAGACATGGAGAATCCCACACACTGACCTGTTCACATTCAGGGTTTGGTGGCACTTCCTGGTTCGCTTGGATCAGACAGGCTGCTGGAAAACCACTGGAATGGGTCGCTACTATCAGTGGTGACAGTAGCAGCATCTACTACTCTCAGTCAGTCAAAGGCCGTTTTACCATCTCCAGAGACAACAGCAGAAACCAGGTGTATCTGCAGATGAGCAGCCTGAAGACTGAAGATTCTGCTGTTTATTATTGTGCCAGAGACACAGTGACACAGGAGGAAGCAACACTGTACAAAAACTCAGCACACTGAAAAAGAGTAATTTACTTTCTGCATGTCACATTCACAGAAAACTAACAAACAAACATAAAAAAACAAACAAACATTTTGTAACATGTCTTAGAAGGAAGGAAGGAAAGACACACAAAACTTAAAGCAATTATTTACATATAAAAAAACTTAAAGACCTAGAGAATCCCACAGACTGATCTGTACACATTCGTGGTTCATTAGTACTTGCTGAATTTCTTGGATCAGACAGACTTGTTGAGCAGTCTGACAACTTTTTTGCTGTTTATGAATTTGCCCAAAAGTCACAGTAATGCTGTACAAAAACTCAGCAACTAAACAGCTCATGTCCAAACATATGTCTAGTTAGTAAAATATATTTTATTAATTGACTTGATTGATCTGTAATAAAGCAAAATAAAATGACAAATCATGTTAAATAAATAAAATACAAGGATTGTTTTTTTTGATTGTACCGTAAGTTGCAGTATTAATAACTTTAGAGAGTTTCCACTCTTCAGTTAATGCGTCTTCTACATTAATACATTTTCTGTAGAGTTATTTCTAACAATAGCAATCATGCAGAAGAAGAGAATGAAAGAGATGAACTAAGCAGGCCATCTTTTAAATGTTAAATAGCCCATGTGAAGCTCCTCTCACTGATGACTGATGCTACTACCTGAAAGAGACAGGAAAAGACACCAAACCAATCAGAGAAGCACAGAAGAGAAGATAATGTGTTGCCACAGCGGCCAGAAAAAAATCCACACCACACAATACCTGCACAAAACTCCAGCAACCTTTTCACGTGCTGCGTGTTGGTGGCATGTTGAAGCCTTGCTGTGAGCTGACAGCACTAACCACTGCACCACCTAACACCATTCAATCTGACTTTACAAATCAAAACTAAGTTATTAAATTCAGATATTTTATTTTTAAGTTTAAGTGGGAGTGTCTGATATCATTTGTGTTTCTGCACAGCAACAAACTATTATCTGCATGTCTTGGTGGTTTTAACTCTTACTTTGTGTCGACACCCAAAAAATCCAGTTTACACTTCTAAGAATATTGTTTCAATGCTTCCCGGTCAGTTCATTTTCATTTTAGTTTTATCAAATAAGTAGAGAGTTTAGAATCCAATCAAGTTATATGTTTCCTGTGAGGTGGAGTCAATGCAAAATTCAGATGTTGTATTTACTGTGTATGTCTGCAGAGAGGACGACAGAGAACAGTGGACCCACAGTTTAACATGATGGACTACAGGACAGGACTGCTGCTGTTAACTCTCTGCTGGGCAGGTGAAGATGTTTTACTGAAATTAAACTGAAGTTACTTTAAAACTTTAAGCCATTAATCAGATTTCTTGTTTAACATTTTTTACAGGTGTTGATGGTCAGACACTGATAGAATCTGAACCAGCGGTTAAAAGACCTGGAGAATCCCACATGTTGACCTGTACAACCTCTGGATTGTCGTTTAGTGGCTACTGGATGGCCTGGATCAGACAGGCTCCTGGGAAAGGCCTAGAATGGGTTGCTGATATCAGTCAAGACAGTAGCAGCAGATACTACTCTCAGTCAGTCCAAGGCAGATTTACTATCTCTAGAGACAACAGCAAAGAGCAGCTGTATCTGCAGATGAACAGTCTGAAGACTGAAGATTCTGCTGTTTATTATTGTGCTCGAGACTCACAGTGTCTGAAGCTGGTTATGCAGCTGTACAAAATCTTCTTCCATCCATATCCCCATTTTTTCATGTCATTGATTTCTCAAACCTAAACTATGACATTATATTTTGAAGGCAAATGTTTGAAGAAAAATACCTTAAACAACATTAAAATAACATTTTATAATCAATTAGTGAACTCTGTTAAATGGGTTGTGATGAATAAATATCAATCCTGCACACATAAGAACAAGTTCAGTATTAGTTGAACAGAGTGAGTCACAGTAATCATCAGTAGAGCTGAACAAAGCCATCAGTCTTGTACAGAGTCACCAGAGAGGGAGCTCTAAGACCACAAATGATCTTAAAACCAATCACACTGACAGAAATAGTTTATATACAAATGTAATAATTATAATTAAAGCATTGATGAAAGATGAATAATAATTTATGATTATTGCCAAATTTTGAACTTTCTTTCTGCTCTGAGCATCTTTAATGAAATGTAATTTGTAGTCTAAACATGTACTTACATTAGAACGCAATGGTACATGTTGTGTTTTTCTTGTTCTTTTGTACTGAAGTGAAAAAAGTCCTTTTATTTATTTTTTATTTAACAAAACACTTCAAAGAGTTGATTTACTTTCAATTTAACTACTGTTTTGATTGATAATTGATTTACATAGCTCAGTAAATAATATAAATGAAGCTTAGAACATTTCTTCTCTTCTAGTTGTTTAAAATTTTGCACAATGTCCCTCTAAAAAGTAATTATCTGAATCAACTTCGTATCACAACAGCACAGTATTTCTTCGGAGGAATAGGATGTCTCATTTGTTTCGATGGAACATTTCATTAGCAGAGAGTTCATTTATAAATAAAAAAAAAACATTTCCTGTTTTTTCAGTGTGAAATTAGAGACAATTTGCCACATCAACATGAGTACAAAGTAAATGATAGTTAGAAAAGATCACATCCAGTAAATGTCCAGTATATGTACACGTATACCCTATCAAATGCTGCAGACAGGGATAAATGTATATATCAAATTTGAATATAAATAAATATTCAGCAGAATTACCTGAAGTTATTATTTACTAGTGGAGACTGAATGTTGAGGGGGAGGATTCAATGCAAAACTCTGAGTTCCTCCATCTCTACATATGTGTTGTAAAGTGAAGGACAGAGAAACACCACTGACAGATACACTGTAGACTGAGAAGTGACAAGTTGCCTCATAATGATCAGACCAGATTATTTAGCTGTTTTTCTGATCATGTCAATTACCTGGGATGGTAAGAACAGTTCTTTTTTTTCTTCATCATCATGATATTATGAGACATAGTAGATAATGAGCTGTTTAAATTTCTGTAGGTACTGAAGGTCAAACACTGACTCAGTCTGAACCAGTGGTTAAAAGACCTGGAGAATCCCACAGACTGACCTGCACATATTTAGGGTTCAGTGACCATGACTGGTACGTTTGGAACAGACAGGCTGCTGGAAAAGGACTGGAATGGGTTGCTGCTACCAGTGGTGACAGTAGAGACATCGACTACTCTCAGTCAGTCAAAGGCCGTTTTACCATCTCCAGAGACAACAGCAAAAAACAGGTGTATCTGCAGATGAGCAGCTTGAAGACTGAAGATTCTGCTGTTTATTATTGTGCTCGGCACTCACAGTGACTGACGTTGGTTAAGAAGCTGTACAAAATCCTATAGTCCTCATCTTTAATGGTTTCCTACACAAATATACACTAACCACACATTACATTAATAGATACTTTTTCTAAAATGTATATTTCACACTTTTACAATTTATAAATTTTGAAAGAATAATTATTTTTTTAAGAGGCCTGTCTGTACACATGCATCAGAAGTCCAGTCTAAAGAGACCAGAGAGTTGATACCAACGTGTTATGCAGTTTCATTATTTTTTTGTTGTTCAACTTGATCTATTGAAATACAGTCTTTGGTTATTCAGAAAAAAACAAATCAGCCTTAATAGCCAACTGTGTGTTGCCTTTTAAGAAAGGGAAGCTTTTGTGAGATCTGAAACTTTATACAACTAACTTCATAGATTCTGACTTCATTCTGACTTTTAATATAAAGTAGATTTCAATAATATCAATAATATCGTTGTCAAAATGACAAAAAGTCATTATATCATTAAATGTAAATTTACATTTACAAATGTATATTTACAAAATGTACATTATAATTATTGATATTTTAGAGTCATTTGTAACTAAAAAACTTTAATCAAATAATAATGAATACTTTATTGATGCCCTTGGGGAAACTGTGGTTGGACAGCTACCAGACAGTACATGTTGGCGCTACTTTACAGGGTTTCGGTGTATTGTCCAAGGATACCTCAGCAAGTAGCCAGGACGAAGTGGGAATTGAACCACTCCCCCTGGGGTTCACAGAGGACTGCTCTATCATCTCAGATACTGGGGCCGGTCATAATGGGTGGATTAGCCAAAATTTGCAATAATTTACACTTTAACAATATTAACAATTGCAGTGTTGTTCATAAATTAGAGGTCCTTTTTTCATAAAGCTACTGAAACAAATTTGTTATTGTGTATGTGGCCATGAACAGGTGCATACCCCCAAAAATGCAAAGAAATCCAGCAGCCTACATACAGACCATAGTTCAGCTAAATTCAAACTGTCTAAAATTATATATTAGCAAGCTACATTGATCACTCAGGTTTTATCAAACTAGAACATACTGTTAGCCACTCCCATCACATCCAGATGCAAATCTTCAGTCTGTTCACTGTACTTCTGTCCTCCTGACTGGTCTTCTACTTTGTGTGGAGCATCAGAGGTCACATCTCCAGACTCAGGATGATGAATACAATCACTCTTCTGCTGGTGGCTCTGACTCTGCCCTGTGAGTTCATTTTATATTTTATGAGTCAGCATCAACTGACGATCAATTAGTGATACCGAAAACCTCTCACCTTCTTCTGTGATTTCTGTCTTCATAATCCTGCCAGGTTGTACAGGTCAGAGTATGGAGTCCATTCCTTCCACTTCAGTGGTGAAAAAGCCTGGAGAGACTCTGAGTCTCTCCTGCAGAGGATCTGGATTCACATTTAGCTGCTGTAGTATGAACTGGATCAGACAACCTGCAGGAAAACCACTGGAGTGGATGGGGCTTATTTGGAACGATGCAAGTAAAACCATTTATTCCAGCAGTGTGCAAGGACGAATAGAAATCACCAGAGATAATAGCAACAGCATGGTGGATCTGAGATTGTCCAACCTAAAGCCAGAGGACTCTGCTGTGTATTACTGTGCCAAATACACACAGTGGTTCAAGAAAGCAAAAAGCCTTTACAAAAACTCCACAAAAGGTTTTACTTAAACCCAACAGGTGGCAGTATAACATATGATTTGACATCATTTATCATCATCTATTAAAAGCAATAACATGATTGTAAAAGTTTACACTGTGACATAATGGTTTGTGATTTCTTAAGACAGTGCTTTTCTTTACAGCAGTAATAACATTTATTCCATTTATGATGTTTGTAACTTTCTAATAAATACATTTGAAAAATGTATTAAAATATGTCTAGAATTTATATCATAAAGAAAAGAAAGCATCTGTATCTGTGTCTCTATGGTTCATTCATGTGGTTGATACAGTATCTACACAGTGACACAGGAAAATAGAAGTGACTTGAGAAGATCATCACCTAGAATCATCATTAACTTATACGCCAAATTTTCCCATTAAAATGTTTTTATAGCGTGTAAGGTGTGAATACATGAAAATGTTCTTTGTTGACAATTTGTGTATGATATTGTATATTACAGTATGTGTGGACAAATGCTGCTGGGCAAGAAAAAATAAATAGTTTGGATTAAGTTAAACAAGTTGAAAAACATTTTAGTTGATTCAGAGAAAGGTGTAATTCTACTCTTACTGTAAAATAGTGATGTGAGCTTTTTGGTCTGCAATGAGTTCGGAAAAAAATTATAATAATTTAATATATTTGCTATTTAAAATCTTTCCAGTTATTTTCTGTGTTTAATAAAAGCATGACTTAAATATTATCGAAAAGAGGCAAAATAGTGTAGGTAAAATACATTAAGTGAGGAGGAGTTAATGCAAAACTCAGATGCCTTTTACGTTTACTTAAATGAAGGAAGCAAGAGAGAGAACAGTGGAGACACAGTTTACCACGATGGACAGTAGAACAGCACTGCTGCTCTTAACTCTCTGCTGGGCAGGTGAAGATTTAAACCTCTCTTTACCTGATACATTTACATTTGTGTTACCTATGTGAAACTTATGCATTTCTTGTTTTATCATGACAGCTGTTGATGCTCAGACTCTGACAGAATCTGAACCTGTTGTTAAAAGACCCGGAGAATCCCACAGACTGACCTGTACAACATCTGGATTCACATTTAGTAGCTACAGGATGGTCTGGGTCAGACAGGCTCCTGGTAAAAATCTGGAGTGGATTGCTTACATAAGCACAGCTAGTACTCCTATCTATTACTCCCAGTCAGCCCAGGGTCAATTCACCATCTCCAGAGACGACTCCAGCAGTAAAGTCTATCTACAGATGAGCAGTCTGAAGACTGAGGACACAGCAGTGTATTACTGTGCCCGGTGTGACACTATGAGAGACAGTAATAGGAGAGTCATACAAAAACTACTTCCTGTATTTACCACCATGACTGGGACCATTCAGTATTTTCAGGATTCCCTTGTTGATTCTTTTCCCTTGGTAAATAAAGTAAATATAATCATTTCTTTACTGTTTTGAGCTTCTTTTTCAGAGTTAATACCCTGTTTTAGTAAATAGAAAGAATCATTCTACTGTGTGTTTTAGTGGGAAATAGTAGAGGTTTCTATTCATATTCTATCTCCTCCTTTCGTGCTGTCCTTTTATCCAGGAAGATTAAAATCACTTTACATGTCCAAAAAAGAAGGCCACACCCTCACTCATGTTTCAATTAACGAAAATGCAGATTTCCAGATGTAAAGTAATCCGGTATCTTTTGTATCCCCTTACTTAAACCTTTAGAGGGAGGTCTGTGCAAACACTCCGTTACTGTATATATACACGCATCAACATAAGCTTTCAAAACATTTTAGGCAGAACGACTGACAGAAATTTATAAAAGAGTGTCCAGAGATCAGGAGCCTGACAAGAGAGGATTCTGCTGTTTACTTCTGTGCTCGAAGACACATGAATATAGTAAGCACCTCTACAAATTATTATTGTACAAAAACCTTCACAGACTGATCATAATGAGATTGTGTATTCTAATCATTTCCCAGTGTAAAAATCAGTCAGGAGCCGGTCAGACTGATTGACTGTGTTGACATGAAGTGGAGTGACATAAAGCAATGTCTGTTTTCTTTTTTTATTCAAATAAATAAAGTAATATCTATTCAACTTGGTGTCACAAGTTTGTAAATTCTTCTTCTTGAACATGAAAAGTAAATGTCATTCCTGTTTTAAAACTCTAGGGGGAAGTCAAACACTACCATTAACACCCCCTTTCGGTCCAAGTTAAGTTGTTCCTCCTGTTAATCTTTATATGTCAACTTTTCTGACAATTTAAATTTCAGTTTCATAAAACATGTAGTGAGATTCATGTACAATGCAGCTGTATCCGCCCTTTGAGGAGGAGTCAATGCAAAACTCAGATGTTTTCTACTTATCTGTCGGCAGAGAGGACAACAGAGAACAGTGCACACATAGTTTGACATGATGGGCTATAGAACAGGACTGTTGCTTTTAACTATCTGCTGGACAGGTGAAGAGTTTTTGCTGATGTTATAATTAAGTCGTCTGTAAAACAGTTGTTAACATCAACTCATGATTTTCTTAATTTAACAGGTGTTGATGGTCAGACTCTGACAGAATCTGCACCAGCAGTTAAAAGTCCTGGAGAATCCCACAAATTGACCTGTACAACAACTGGTTTGTCAGTAAGTAGCAACTACATGGCCTGGATCAGACAGGCCCCAGGGAAAGGACTGGAGTGGGTCACTACCATGAGTAGTGGTAGCAGCACCTACTACTCTCAGTCAGTCCAAGGCCGGTTTACCATCTCCAGGGACAACAGCAAAAACCAGCTGTATCTGCAGATGAGCAGCCTGAAAACCGAAGATTCTGCTGTTTATTACTGTGCTCGAGAGTCACAGTGACCGAAGTTGGTTGAGCAGCTGTACAAAATCCTAAAGTCATCAGTCGACAGTTGATCACCTGAAAATAATAAAGAAATTCCTTCATAAATTAATCATTTTTTCTTGGAACATGCAATAGTACATTCTTGTGAGAAGATACACAAATATTTTAAAAGAATAGTTATCTTTCAAATGTTTTTTGACTACAGTCACAGGACTGCACAAAACCTATATAATTTTGCTTTGTAATGTTCAATGAAACAATTGTCATTTCACATTTTGTTGACAATGTTTGAATATAAATGAGTTAAGTGAGAAAGAAAGTCATTCAACAGTTGAATACAGATTTGAATGTCTATTAAAATTTAATAAAATGAAATTTTCCCCACAGATACCAAAATCTGAAAACCACCTTTTACAAAAAAACAAACAAAAACAAAAAAAAAACAGATACCAGTTCATAATACTGATACAATAAAATTATACTTTCAAAGAAAAAAACAAAACAAATCTAACTATTACTGCTTGTTCAAGTATTTGACAAAAAATTGATGTCTTTAACTTTAGGAAAGATTTTAAATTCACATTGGAGTAATGACATTTTTTTGAGTCAGTCACAGTTCAGTTCAAACAAGTAATGTGATGATCAAATCGAATCCAGCTTTCATCTCTCTGTGAGGAGGAGTCAATGCAAAGATCTCATGTTTTCTACCTCTATTTATCTGACTGCAGAGAAGATGACAAAGAACAGTGGACACACAGTTTAACATGATGGACTACAGGACAGGACTGCTGTTTTTAACTATCTGCTTAGCAGGTGAAAATATTCAAAGATTTTGAGTTGGATCTGTTTCCAGTTTACAGGACGTGACTCTTTTGTGATGTTTTGTGATTGTGTCTTAACAGGTGTTAATGGTCAGACTCTCACAGAATCTGGACCAGTGGTAAAGAACCCTGGAGAATCCCACACATTGACCTGTACAGCTTCTGGCTTTAACTTTGCGGGCTATTGGATGGCCTGGATCAGACAGGCACCAGGAAAAGGGCTTGACTGGGTTGCCACTCTCGATAGCGGTAGTGGTAGCAGCAAATACTATTCTCAGTCAGTTCAAGGCCGTTTTACCATCTCCAGAGACAACAGCAAACAGCAGCTGTATCTGCAGATGAACAGTTTGAAGACTGAAGATTCTGCTGTTTATTATTGTGCCAGAGACACAGTGACTGAAGTTATTTAGGCAGCTGTACAAAATCCTGTACTCATATTTATCACAGTTTACATGTGATGATTGTTAAGTAAAATGTTATTGTAATTTGTTGTATTGACATCTTCTACTTATCTTCCTGATGTTGCCATTGATCATCGCTACATCTATATATGTATTTCTATATTTCTCTATATTCAGCTGCTGTATCTGCAGATGAACAGTCTGAAAACTGAAGATTTGTCTGTTTACTATTGTGTCCAAGAGCGACTGTAACTGAAGTTTGTTTGTTCCCAACTAGAGAGAAGAGGAAGAAGAAATAAGCCTGATGTAATTTAGAAAACAAAAAATACCCTCCAATTAAGACATACTATGATTACATTAAATTTGGTAATGAAGCCACAGCTCAGCAACCAGGATGTCTGACCATTCAGCATTGTATCAATTTTAAATAAAAGAAAAATAAAAGTCAAAGAGATCACTTAGTTACTATGTAGAGTGGGTGTTGTTCACAATAACAAGCATACGAAATCACTGTTCCAAAAGAAGATTTCATTTTTCTTAACACATTTGAATGAGTTCAGAATCCCAAACAGGTTGGAAAATTACAGTCCCTCTTCCAAAATTGTAGTGGCCAGTCTATCTGATCTAATGTGATATTTTAAAACAGCGACGTGGTAAAAAAACTAAAAAAAACTAAAGCAATTGAATTGATATCATGTAAAATAAACGAGTGATGATATGCCACAGTATATTTGTCGAAATGTAGCACAGATAGACCATCCACAATAATGTTTTCATCAGGTCAAATTATTTAATAATTAACTAATAAATATTCACAAATGTCGATATTTTAATAGTCTGATATCAACAACGTGCATGGAGGGCAACTCAAATCTGATTCACTCTTTCTATCTCTGAGGAGGAGTCAATGCAAAACTGAACTGTTTTACACCTGTACTTATCTGACTGCAGAGAGAACAGACAACAGAACAGTGGACACACAGTTTAACATGATGGACTATAGAACAGGACTGCTGCTGTTAACCATCTTCTGGACAGGTGAAAATATTCACTGATCTGAATTTTACAGTTTTTGTGCCACCAGCCTGATGTTTGTGATTGTTTGTGTGTTATTTTTCTGACAGGTGTTGATGCTCAGACTCTGACAGAATCTGAACCTGTTGTTAAAAGACCTGGAGAATCCCACACACTGACTTGTACTGGCTCTGGATTCACATTCAGCAGCTATCCTATGAACTGGGTCAGACAGGCTCCTGGAAAAGGACTGGAGTGGATCGCTTTTATACACACAGGCAGTTCTCATATCTATTACTCCCAGTCAGTCCAGGGCCGATTCACCATCTCCAGAGACGACTCCAGCAGTAAAGTATATCTACAGATGAACAGTCTGAAGACTGAGGACACAGCAGTGTATTACTGTGCCAGGGACACACAGTGAGAGACAGTAATAGGAGGGTCATACAAAAATTGCTTCCCCTGTTTTCTATACCACCACAGCTATCATGAGTTTCTTCAAGTACAGTTTTTATAATCCTTGTTGTGATTAGATGTACTGTATATTAAAGATAAACAAAACAAAAACTCAATCAAATCAATTTTGAAGATTTTACATGTTTTTTACATTTCTTTTTTTTTTTACATGTATAGCAAATTAAACATAAACAACAGAAACAGTTTCTGAGTTAAATTGATATCAAACACAATTAATTGGTTGAATTGGGATATTTAAACAGAGACTCTTCTCGTCCTTTCTGGGTCCAGAAATCATGCACCATACAATAAATCCAGAAAGTAAGTAAAGTAAATAAATAGCTCTACTTAAACTGTGACATGAACACAAGCAGATCCTGTGTAATGAAGACACAGTTTGTGTATTACTGTACATAATCCCTGCAGTAATAATAAAAAATAAATGAACAGACCTGCAATAATATTCAGCACTACCACCAAACAATTTGATTCCACCTTAGATCTTACATGAAAAGTATAAATAAATTATTGTCAATCCTGTCTGGGTGTGATGTTTATCACAGAAAAAGCACCTGTAACAAATATTAAGTAGTTCAATAAAGTTAAAGTAAAACAGGTTCTCGGTACATGAGGAGACAGTCCCTCCCCATCGTATCCTGATGCAAATCTTCAGTCTGTTTAGAGTATGTCTGTCCTGCAGATGGCTTTTTCTATAAAACCTTCTATCAGAGGTCACATCTCCAGCCTCAGGATGATGAACATACTCACTCTTCTGCTGGTTGCTCTCACTCTGCCCTGTGAGTTTCTCCTGCATGTTGCTTTTTTATTTTTAATCAGACTGAAAATGATCTTCTGTGGTTTCTCTCCCTTCATGTCATCAGGTTGTACAGGTCAGAGTATGGAGTCCATTCCTTCCAGTTCAGTAGTGAAAAAGCCTGGGGAGACCCTCAGTCTCTCCTGCAGAGGATCTGGTTTCACGTTTAGCTGCTGCAGTATGCACTGGGTAAGACAACCTGCAGGAAAAGCACTGGAATGGATGGGACGTGTTTACAGCGATGCAAGTAGAACAGATTATTCCAGCAGTGTGCAAGGACGAATTGAAGTCACCAGAGAAAACAGCAACAACATGGCATATCTGAAACTGTCCAACTTAAAGCCAGAGGACTCTGCTGTGTATTACTGTGCCAAACACACTGGTTAAAGTGAGCTGAGAGGCTTTACAAAAACCCCATTTGTTTTCCCACAGAACTGCAGGTGGCAGTAGAAAATATGAAGTTACACTGAGAAGAGCACAAACATGTTTTTAACACATCTGTGTACACTGAGAGAAACAGCTGGTTTCTGGGTTCCTTTTTAGATTGGTCACATTTATTATACTTTTTTGATAACAAAATTCAATTATCATTTAGAATAGCAAGTGTTAACATTATATTTAATATTTATGCGTGATAGAGCCACCACATTACTTTTCTGATGACAAATGATAACATGCTTTAACATATTCACAACTGAAGCAACAGCTAAAACAGGACACATTCATATTCAGTGGTCCCCTTTAAAAGTGTGGGGGGAGGCCTATGCAAACTCTGCCGTCTACAACATATTTAACTGCAACAACAGAACGTGTCAAAGAGCCGACAGCTTGATACAGCAGATTTAGAAAGGCTACTCATAGTGAAGGCAGGATTTACTAGAAGAGAAAATATGATTGTCTGGAGTTTATTATTTCTAGTAACTATTCATGGTAGGAAAATATATTATTATTGTTGTTATTGAGAAATGTTTTATATTTTAAAGTTTGATGGATGATGAGCACGATTTCTTTACTTACAGGGGTTCGGAGTGAGATCAAGCTGGACCAGTCTTCCTCTGAGGTGAAAAGACCTGGAGAGACAGTGAAGATATCATGTGTCACGTCTGGTTATACCATGACTGACTATTCTATAGCTTGGGTAAGACAGAAGCCGGGGAAAGCTCTGGAGTGTATGGGGTGGATAAACACATATACTGGCTCTCCGAGCTATGCCAGCTCCTTTCAAAGTCGTTTCAGTTTTACTCAAGATGTGTCCAGCAGCACTCAGTACCTCGAGATCAGGACTCTGACCACAGAAGATTCTGCTGTTTACTTCTGTGCTCGAGACACAGTGACTGAAGACAGTGGAGCAGCTGTGCAAAAACCTCCAAGATAACAAGTCTATGGAGTGATTACGCTGATAGATGGTTTTCTTCAGTATCATACTAGTTACACTATGTTTACACCTAAGAAGGACAAAAACATTCACTGCTGAACAAACACTGCAACATTGCAAACACAAACACTGGAACAGTGACTATCATAGAAAGTGTTGAGAGATCATTTACTTCATGTCAAGTGTTACATTTCAACCCTGTACCTAAAACATACAATGTGATACAACTACACTGCAAACACAAACATGTTTTTATGGGAAACACAATTGCAACCTGATTGCACTGTCAACATAACATTAAAGTGTGATGAATATAAATGGCAAGTGTGTATAAAACGTATACATATACATATTTTTCTTTTCTGTCTACATACCTGCTGTTGCATTGCAAGATTCAGTTTTGTGACTGCAGTGTTACTAAAGTTTTTAATTGTTGGTTCAGACACAAAACACCTCACTTCACAAAACATCTTAAATAAAATGCAATCCATGACACAGAGTTTATCTAGCTCTAACCAAACTCTGGACTTGAACTTGAGTCTGCAGTTTGTACGTCCTGCACAGTATAAAGCCTCCATTCCCCGCCAGTCACCTCATTGCAACTTGTGTCTATTGAATGACAACATAATTCTAATATGACTACATTTGCTGTGTCTAGTAATATTAGGACATAATTATTTGGAGATAGGGCTGCAAATAGAACGAAGGCAAAAAATTTAGTAATCGTTATTTGTACTAATATTAGTAGTTGTTTCACTTCTGTAAATGTAAATTAAAACATAGATAAGTCAGAGGGTATTTTCAGGCCTGTTTTTATCTGCAGTTGTAATAAAAACTGTAAGGGGGTTTTATAGTGACTCCACTTTTTGCTTTGATCGTATGCAAACTCAGTAATCTGCTTTGTTAGTGAGCTATAAAAGCTCCACATCCGACTGTCAGTGGAGTTCACAGCACATCAGTTTGACCATAAACCATGTTTTGTGTAGCTCTGCTGCTGCTGTTGGGAGCTGGATCCTGTGAGTCTCTCTGGATTTGTCTGCTGTTCATTGTATGCAGAGTAACTTGGTATTTTGACTTGAAAATCTTTTCTTTTTTTTTACAGGTGTGAAGTGTGAACAGCTGACACAGCCAGCCTCTGTGACTCTGCAGCCAGGTCAGAGTCTGACCATCACCTGCCAGGTCTCTTATTCTTTGGGCAGCTATCGCACACATTTTATCAGACAGCCTGCAGGGAAAGGACTGGAGTGGACTTGTGGCAAATATACTGGAGATTCATCCATACACATCAAAGAATCACTAAAAAACAAGTTTAGTATAGATTTAGACTCTTCTCGCAACACAGTGACTCTAAATGGACAGAATCTGCAGCCTGAAGACTCGGCTGTGTATTACTGTGCCAGACAAGACCACAATAACTCAAACCATCAGTAGAGCTGAACAAAAACTCCTCAGTGTCTGAAGAGTTGTAACATAAATCCACCAGAGGAGGAGCCCTCAGACAATGAATGATTTCAACATTGTTGTTTCAACAATACTCTTAAAGAGAACATAAAACAGCTTAATCATTGATTTTAGTACATAAATATCAAACATATTATTAGAGGCATTTACCACAGTGCACTTTTCTGTCTGACTCTCAGTGTTAATATTTTCTGTGACACTCTGACAACATCATTTCACAGACAAAAGACTCACTACATTGAAGCCTAAATGATAAAAACATATAGAACTTTCTGTTTGATCTATTTAAATAAAATGTAATTACCATTTTATCGTAATATACATGAAGTTTCACACACTGTGTGTGTAGGGGAGATCGAAGAACTCCCATTGTTTGAGCATTAACATTAATGCGTTCTATTCTTATAGGCAGGATAGGACCTTTGTAGTCTAATTTCAGTCTGACTCGGGACTCTGGACTTGAACTTCCATCTCATAGTTTGTCAGTCCTGCACAATTTACACCCTCCATGCACCCGGACCGCCTCATTGCATTGGATGTATATTACATCGCAACTTAATGTTAATATGATTACATTAGTTGTGTTTAGTTGTATAGGAACATATTTTTAGGACATAAGGTTGCACATTTTCAAGAATGTATGCCATACATTTAGTGATTGTTAATTATGAGGATATAAGTAGTTGTCACTTCAGTAAGTGTAAATTAAAACATGGCTAAATCAGAGGGTATTTCCAGGCCTGTTCTTATTTGCAGATACAATGAAACTGAACAGACTTTTCTAGTGACTCCACTTTATGCTTTGATCGTATGCAAATTCAGTAATCTGAGTAATCTCTGAGTTTGTCTGCTGTTCATTGTATGCAGAGAAACTTGATATTTAGACTTAAAATCTTTTCTACTTTTACCAGGTGTGAAGTGTGAACAGCTGACACAGCCAGCCTCTGTGACTGTGGATCAGACAGCCTGCAGGGAAAGGACTGGAGTGGATTGGAGGTGTACATGCTGGATATGCTACATATTACAAAGACTCACTAAAGAACAAATTCAGTATAAATATAGACTCTTTCAGCAAAACAGTGACTCTAAATGGACAGAATCTGCAGCCTGATGACTCTGCTGTGTATTACTGTGCAAGACAGTCACAGCAACACAAACAATCAGTAGAGCTGAACAAAAACCCCTCAGTGTCTGAACAGTTGTAACATGAATCCACCAGAGGAGGAGCCCTCAGACCATGAATGATTTCAGACAGACAGTGCTATGAATACCAAGCAAGAAAAAGTCATATGTAATGATCTGTCATTGTACAGAATAATCATACTAACATTCAATAATGCAATAAAGGCATCTTCCCAATATTTTTTTTAACACTGTCAGTGTTTACACTAATTCATAGAAACATTAGATATTCTGTGTCCTTTTCAAAAAAGACATCTAAGTATTGATACTTAAACAGTAAATCTATTTTCATTTGGACTTATTCAAATATAATTCTATATTGTATTGCCTGTAAATTATTATTAAGATGATTAGATATCTAATCACAACATTTAATGTCACTTTTTGTAATGTAAAACATACAAGTAAATATTTTGGATTAGGTAAATAGCTTCTGTGATCTATTTCTGTTAACTCTGACAAACACAGTTCTAACTATCTGAGGTGGAGTCAGTGGAAAACATGATTGTCTTTCACTTTTGCGTTGCCAACAAAATTATGAATGAGTTAAGGAAACATAGGTTATTATAACCAGGATTTCTTCAAGTCCAAGTTAAATTTCTTTCAAAATCTTCTATATCGTGAGGAGGAGTCAATGCAAAACTCAGACATCTTCCACCTCTACTTATCTCACAGAGGATGACAGAGAACAGTGAACACAGAGTTTAACATGATGGACTGTAGGACAGGACTGTTGCTGATGCTCTTAACTCGCTGTTGGTCAGGTACTAACTTTCACTGAGTTTAATTGGACATATTTTCATGATCAACATGTTGCATGACAAGCATTTGTCTTTTTACTTTAACAGGTGCTGATGCTCAGACTCTGACAGAATCTGAACCAGTGGTTAAAAGACCTGGAGAATCCCACAGACTGACCTGTACAGCGTCTGGATTCACATTCAGCAGCTTTGAGATGCACTGGGTCAGACAGGCTCCTGGAAAAGGACTGGAGTGGGTCGCTTACATTAGCAGTGGTGGTGGTGGCTACATCTACTACTCTCAGTCAGTCCAAGGTCGTTTTACCATCTCCAGAGACAACAGCAGAAACCAGCTGTATCTGCAGATGAGCAGTTTGAAGACTGAAGATTCTGCTGTTTATTATTGTGCCAGAGAGTCACAGTGACTAAAACTGGCCGAGCAGCTGTACAAAATCCTACAGTAATTGTTAGCAGACTGAGAGGCACCCAGATTGAAGTGATTGCTTGTTTTCTTTCTTTACCTGTTTTTGATGGACGCCCTCTCACTCTTATGTACATTTATAAAACCTTTCCATTATGAACAGTAACAATAATCACTATTAGGAAAACGCCATCTGCAAACAACCCAGAGCATGAACCATAGTTTTAATCAAACATAATCATATTTAATATAACATGAGATAATGATTGATATATATGATGTCAATAAAAATAAAATGTTTTATATATGGACACAAATTCTTGGGTTTATTAACGATATTCTTTCTGCAAGTACATGTCTCACAAAAGTAACTAGACAGTAAGAGAAAGGGGAGACTGTAAGGATATCATGTGTCACATGTGATTACACCATGACAAGTTGCGGTAACCAGAAAAGAAAAGCTCTAGAATGGATGTGGTGAATAAACACAGAAAACACTTTAAGGTCTGCTTTTCAAAACTCTTTTCAATAACATTATAGTGTGCTAATCTTGTAAGCAGCAACTAGATAACTCTTATACCTTTGTAGCCAAATCTCAGTCTGACTCGGGACTCTGGAGTTGAACTTCCATCTCACAGTTTGTCAGTCCTGCACAATTTACATCCTCTATGCACCCCAATCGCCTTATTGTAAAGCATGTATATTACATCACAACTTAATCTTAATATAATTACATTAGTTGTGTTTAGTTGTTTAGGAACATATTTTTAGGACATAGGGTTGTGGATTTATACCTTGAGTGATTGTTAATTGTAAAGATATAAGTAGTTGTTTCAGTTCTGTAAGTACAAATTAAAACATGGCCTAATCAGGGAGTATTTTCAGTCCTGTTCTTATTTGCAGATATAATAAAACTGAACAGGCTTTTCTAGTGACTCAACATTTTGCTTTGCACATATGCAAACTCACTAATCTGATTTGTTAGTCAGCTATAAAAGCTCCACATCCGACTGTCAGTGGAGTTCACAACACATCAGTTTGACCATAAACCATGTTCTCTGTAGCTCTGCTGCTGCTGTTGGCAGCTGGATCCTGTGAGTCTCTCTGGATTTGTCTGCTGTTCATTGTATGCAGAGAAACTTAATTTGTTGACTGAAAATCTTTTCTACTTTTTAACAGGTGTGAATTGTGAACAGCTGACACAGCCAGCCTCTGTGACTGTGCAGCCAGGTCAACGTCTGACCATCACCTGTCAGGTCTCTTATTCTGTGAGCACCTATCGAACACACTGGATCAGACAGCCTGCAGGGAAAGGACTGGAGTGGATTGGAAGTGCACATGCTGGATGGAGCACATCCTACAAAGACTCACTAAAGAACAAATTCAGTATTGATTTGGACTCTTCCCGCAACACATTGACACTAAATGGACAGAATCTGCAGCCTGAAGACTCTGCTGTGTATTACTGTGCCAGAGAGCCACAGTAACATAAACCATCAGTAGAACTGAACAAAAACCCCTCAGTGTGTGAACAGTTGTAACATGAATCCACCAGAGGAGGAGCCCTCAGACCATGAATGATTTCAGACAAACAGGCAGTTGTGTAAATATCAATAGCAATGAAAAAGTCATATGTAATGAACTGTAATTATACAGAATAATCATACTAACATTCAATAATGCAATAAAGGCATCTTCCCAATAATGTTTTTTTCTCACCGTCAATGTTTACACTAATTAATGGGAACATTTAATATTCTGTGTCCTTCTTTCAAATAAGAAATGTAAGCATCAATACATTAATAGTAAATCTATTTTCCCTTTGACCTATTCACATACAATTTAATATTGTATTGCCTATAAATTACATTCATTACAAGAATGTTTTTAAATTGCTGTGTAGATGATAAGATGATAAGTATAAGTGGTATCTTAAAGCAAGGAATTTTGATGACTGCAATAAAACATGTCGCACAAGCCTTACCAACTGAATGTAAAATCCAATCTGCTTCCTGAGAGGAGGAGTAAATGCAAAATGAAGATGTTGTTCACCTCTACTTATGTGTCTACAAGATGATGATAGAAAACAGTGAACATAAAGTTTAGCATGATGTACTGCAAGACAGGACTTCTGCTGTTAACTATCTGCTGGGCAGGTGGAGATTATGTTTATCTTGTTCTGTCACAGATTTGACTTGTGCTTCTGAATTGATTTGAGTGTTTTGTTTTCATCTTGACAGGAGCTGATTCTCAGACTCTGACACAATCTGAACCAGTGATTAAAAGACCTGGAGAATCCCACACACTGACCTGTACTGGATCTGGGTATACCTTTAGTGACCACAGCATGCACTGGGTCAGACAGGCTCCTGGAAAAGGACTGGAGTGGGTTGCTTTTATCAGATATGATAGTAGTGATACGTACTACTCTCAGTCAGTCCAAGGTCGTTTTACCATCTCCAGAGACAACAGCAGAAACCAGCTGTATCTGCAGATGAACAGTTTGAAGACGGAAGATTCTGCTGTTTATTATTGTGCTCGACACCCACAGTGACTGAAGTTGGTTAAGATGCTGTACAAAATCCTACAGTAGACATTATTAATGAAATCAAATGTGTCACATACATTCATAAAACCAGTCCTAGATAAAAAATAATTATGAACAAATAAACAGACTTGACACCAAAACATTCTTCTGTTTACTTCTGTGCACAGACTTTATATATCTATTGAATGACAACATAATTCTAATATGACTACATTTGCTGTGTCTAGTTGTACCAGGACATAATTTTTTGGAGATAGTGTTGCAAATAGAATGTAGGTAATAAATTTAGTAAAAGTAAATTTGAATAATTAACTTTTATATTAGTAGTAATATTAGTAGTTGTTTCACTTCTGTAAGTGTAAATTAAAACATGACTAAGTCAGAAGGTATTTCCAGGCCTGTTCTTATTTGCAGATATAATAAAACTGAACAGACTTTTCTAGTGACTAGACATTTTCCTTTGCACATATGCAAACTCAGCAATCTGCTTTGTTAGTCAGCTATAAAAGCTCCACATCCGACTGTCAGTGGAGTTCACAGCACATCAGTTTGACCATAAACCATGTTCTCTGTAGCTCTGCTGCTGCTGTTGGCAGCTGGATCCTGTGAGTCTCTCTGGATTTGTCTGCTGTTCATTGTATGCAGAGAAACTTCATTTGTTGACTGAAAATCTTTTCTACTTTTTAAACAGGTGTGAAGTGTGAACAGCTGACACAACCAGCCTCTGTGACTGTGCAGCCAGGTCAACGTCTGACCATCACCTGTCAGGTCTCTTATTCTTTGAGCACTTATCGAACACATTTTATCAGACAGCCTGCAGGGAAAGGACTGGAGTGGACCTGTGGAAAATATACTGGAGATTCATCCACATTCATCAAAGAATCACTAAAGAACAAATTCAGTATAGATTTAGACTCTTCCAGCAAAACAGTGACTCTAAATGGACAGAATCTGCAGCCTGAAGACTCTGCTGTGTATTACTGTGCCAGAGAGTCACAGTAACACCAACCATCAGTAGAGCTGAACAAAAACCCCTCAGTCTCTGAACAGTTGTAACATGAATCCACCAGAGGAGGAGCCCTCAGACCATGTCATGCAGTAGATTGCTTTTATAGACACAGATAGTTCTCCAATCTCTTACTCCCAGTCAGTCCAGGGTAGATTCACCATCTCTAGAGACAACTCCAGCAGTAAACTCAAACTATTCATCTACAGATGATCTATCTAGCTATCTATCCATCTTTCCATTTATCTATTTATATTGCACTCAATCACAACAAAAAGTCATCTCAAGGCACTTTACAGTGTTTAGGTTTTAGGAACTTACAAATATTACTGTATATACAACTATGTAGAAAACCCAACAACCCCAATTGATCAGCACTAGGCGACAATAAACTCCCTTTAGAGGAAGAAACCTCATCTGTAGTTTGTTAAAACAAAGAGACTTTCCCCATTTATGTTTTTATAGGTTTAATTGTCTCATAAAAAGCTTATAAACATGTATTATTTTCTATTTTTATTATTAAACTTGGGAAACAAATTGTTTGATTGAGCAAATGAGTTGTGGCGGTAGTGAAGTTTATTCAGCTGATGTTGAAGAAGAATTTAAAGCCAGAAGGAAAAGTGGTGTGGAAATCAACACAGGGCAATACAATATGTATGCTATAAAATAATAAACCTTCAAAGAAAATGAAGAAAACTTGTTAAATTTGTCAAAATCATTAGGAAAAGCTACATATGAAATTTACACTTTATAGTTCAATTTAAATGGTTTTCAACAGTGACAACATTTTGAAATTGTCCAATATAAAGTACAGTAGACTAGAGTAAATGTATGTTAATGGTATGTACATGTACAAAACATACCCTACTTAGATCAATAAAAGTTTAAATGGCTGCCATTGAAAGATTGCGAAAGCATTAAAAACTGAATGAAAAATCCAATCTGCGTCCTGAGAGGAGGAGACAATGCAAAATGTAGATGTTGTTCATCTCTACTTATGTGTCTACAAGATGATAATGGAGAACAGTGGACACACAGTTTAGCACGATGGACTACAGGACAGGACTTCTGCTGTTAACTATCTGCTGGGGCATGTGAAAATATATTTACAGATTAGAATTTTACATTTTTTTACATTTACATTTTTGCTGATCTCACTGAGACTCATTTTTCAGTTTACAGTTGAATTGATGTTGTCATTTATGACAGGTGTTGATGGTCAGACACTGACAGAATCTGAACCGGCCGTTAAAAAGCCTGGGGAATCCCAGAGACTGACCTGTACAGCGTCTGGATTAAACTTTGTTGGCTACAGCATGCACTGGGTCAGACAGGCTCCTGGAAAAGGACTGGAGTGGGTCGCTTATATCAGACATGATAGTGCTAACATCTACTACTCTCAGTCAGTCCAAGGCCGTTTTACCATCTCCAGAGACAACAGCAGAGATCAGGTGTATCTGCAGATGAACAGTTTGAAAACTGAAGATTCTGCAGTTTATTACTGTGCTCGAGAGTCACAGTGACTGAAACTGACCAAGCAACTGTACAAAATCCTACTGTAATTCTTAGCAGACTGAGGACTGTTAGCAGACACTCAATTACACAAATTCATAAAACCTTTCCATAAAGAAATATGATTATTTAACAATAAACATTAAACACAACAATAACTACTGTATAAAATAGGGGAAAAACACACTGGTGTATGATTAAAGAAAATGTGTTATCTTCAGTATGCAAACAACCCAGTGCATTGACCAAAGTCAACATATAATAAAATGTAATAAATATCATATCATATCATATCATATCATATCATATCATATCATATCATATCATATCATATCATATCATATCATATCATATCATATCTGTCATGATTCGAGCCTCGGTGCTTCCTGTATTTCCCCAGTGCCCTTATTTTGACAACTTCCTGTTTCCTCCTCCCTACTTCAGTCCCTCCTTTCCTTCACTCACCTAATTGATCTGGTTTCACCTGGTTTCCCCCACACTACATATACAGGCCTGCTCACCTTTCTTCCCTGCCAGATAATCTGTTCTCAACTCCCGGACCCTATCCATCGTTTCTCTTGGACTGACTTATTTTGGATTTTTCTGACTCTGCCTGCCAAAAAAATTTGTAATATTATTTGTAGTACTATTAGTAGTTGTTTCACTTCTGTAAATGAAAATTAAAAAATAGATAAGTCAGAGGGTATTTTCAGGCCTGTTTTTATCTGCAGTTGTAATAAAAACTGTAAGGGGTTTTTATAGTGACTCCACTTTATGCTTTGATCGTATGCAAACTCAGTAATCTGCTTTGTTAGTGAGCTATAAAAGTTCCACATCCGACTGTCAGTGGAGTTCACAGCACATCAGTTTGACCATAAACCATGTTTTGTGTAGCTCTGCTGCTGCTGTTGGCAGCTGGATCCTGTGAGTCTCTCTGGATTTGTCTGCTGTTCATTGTATGCAGAGAAACTTGATGTTTTGACTGAAAATCTTTTCTACTTTTACCAGGTGTGAAGTGTGAACAGCTGACACAGCCAGCCTCTGTGACTGTGCAGCCAGGTCAGAGTCTGACCATCACCTGCCAGGTCTCTTATTCTTTGGGCAGCTATCGCACACATTTTATCAGACAGCCTGCAGGGAAAGGACTGGAGTGGACTTGTGGCAAATATACTGGAGATTCATCCATATACATCAAGGAATCACTAAAGAGCAAATTCAGTATAGATTTAGACTCTTCCAGCAAAACAGTGACTCTAAATGGACAGAATCTGCAGCCTGATGACTCTGCTGTGTATTACTGTGCCAGAGACCCGCACCGTAACACAAACCATCAGTAGAGCTGAACAAAAACCCCTCAGTGTCTGAACAGTTGTAACATGAATCCACCAGAGGAGGAGCCCTCAGACCATGAATGATTTCAGACAGTGCTATAAATATCAAGCAATGAAAAAGTAATATGTAATGATCTGTCATTGTACAGAATAATCATGCTAACATTCAATAATGCAATAAAGGCATCTTTCCAAGAATGTGTTTTTCTTACTGCTAATGTTTACACTAATTCATAGAAGCATTTGTTATTCTGTGTCCTTCTTTCAAAAAAGAAATGTAAGCATTGATACATAAAAAGTAAATCTAATCTCATTTGGACCTATTCAAGTACAATTCTATATTGTATTGCCTGTAAATTATTATTAAGATGATAAGATATCTAATCACAACATTTAATGCCACTTTGTGTATTGGAAAACATAGAAGTGAATATATTGGATTAGGTAAATAGCTTCTGTGATCTATTTCTGTTAACTCTGACAAACACAATTTTATCTGTCTGAGGTGGAGTCAGTGTAAAACATGCTAGTCTTTGACAACAAAATTATGAATGAGTTAAGGAAACATGGGTTAATAAGAGCAGGATTTCTTGTTGATGTTAAATATGTTGTGACATGGATGTGATGGTTTGAGGTTTGTGCCAAAATTTCCCTTTTAGATTGGGACAATTGTCTCTAAAGAGAGACAATGAAAGTAACATTAACTCTGAGTTTATACTGAACAAATATTACTTGCTAAATTCTGATGAAGGACACCTGGACAAAACGTAACACCAAACTATAACTGAGATCCAAGTTAAATCTCTTTTTAAATTTCCTATATTGTGAGGAGGAGTCAATGCAAAACTCAGACGTCTTCCACATCATACAAAAACTACTTCTGCTCTTTACCACCATTTGGGAACAATCAGCTGTAACTGTATCACTTGCCAAGATTATCTATCTATCTATCTATCTATCTATCTATCTATCTATCTATCTATCTATCTATCTATCTATCTATCTATCTATCTATCTATCTATCTATCTATTTATTTATATTTATATATTTAGAGATTCCTGCTGGACTCTCTTGCCTTTGATGCATGAACATTGTATGATCCAATAAAAAAAGTGTATAAATAACATTTCCTGTTTCTGTTGCTTATTGCAAAATAATCCTATGTTCTCACCTAAAGCATATATTAAAATTAATTTAATTAAGTTATTGAGGAACAGGAGACTTAAAATATTTATTATCCTGTTGCAGAAAATATACGGAAAGTTCAAGAAAGAGTTTTGAACATACTGTATGTCACATGTAAGGTAATAAATCTATTCACCAACAGCAAATGAGCCAGTTCCATACTGTGAGGAGGAGTCAATGCAAAACTCTCATATCTTCTACCCTTTATTTATCTGACTGCAGAGACAATGGCAGAGAACAGTGGACACACAGTTTAACATGATGGACTATAGGACAGGACTGCTGCTGGTAACTCTCTGCTGGGCAGGTGAAAATATTCACAGATCAGAATTTTACATTTTCTGTCACCAACAGTTTTGCTGAGCTTACTATAACTAATTTTTCAGTTAACAGTTGAATTGATGTTGTCATTTTGACAGGTGGTGATAGTCAGACTCTGACAGAATCTGAACCGGCCGTTAAAAATCCTGGAGAATCCCACAGACTGACCTGTACAGCGTCTGGATTCAACTTTGGTGGCTACAGCATGCACTGGGTCAGACAGGCTCCTGGAAAAGGACCGGAGTGGGTTGCTTACATTAGCAGTGCCAGTAGCTACATCTACTACTCTCAGTCGGTCCAAGGCCGTTTTACCATCTCCAGAGACAACAGCAGAAACCAGCTGTATCTGCAGATGAACAGTTTGAAAACTGAAGACTCTGCTGTTTATTACTGTGCTCGACACTCACAGTGACTGAAACTGGCCGAGCAGCTGTACAAAAATCCTACAGTAGTTCTTAGTAGACTGAGAGGCAGCAAGATTGACGTGAATGCTTGTTTTCTTTCTTTACCTGTTTTTGATGGACACCCTCTCACTCTTATGTACATTCATGAAACAATAACGATAATCACTATTGTATAAATTCAGGAAAACGCCATCTTCAGTATGCAAACAACCCAGTGCATGAACCATAGTTTTAATCAGACATCACACATAATGATATATAATATAACAAAAGATAATGATATTAGTAGAAATAAATGTTTTATATATGGACACACAATTTGGGTTCATTAGTGACCTTCTTTCTGCAAATACACATCTCACAAAAGTAACTAGACAGTAAGAGACAGGAGAGACAGTAAGGGTATCATGTGTCACGTCTGGTTTCACCATGACAAGTTGTGGTAACCAGAGAAGAAAAACTCTGGAATGAATGTTGTGGATAAACACAGAAAACACTTTAAGCTCTGCTAGCTCTTTTCAAAACTATATCTCTTTCTATCAATATGGATTCAGCACCAATAAATAAATAAATTACTACTGAAATCTTCAACAAATAGCTAAATATGAAATTTAGGTAAACTATCACCCCATAGCCTAAAAAGTTCTTGCATAAATTCACCAGAGGAGGCACTCTAAGACTACTAATGGTATTTTGTACTTGTTTGTTTCTTTTCTTTCTTCCTTACATTTTTTTAGAAAGCCTGTGTGGGTTGTGTTTTATGCTTAAAATACTTAACACTTAAAAATATAACATATAATTTTTATTATGTCTATTCTTGATGTAATATTACATCTGACATTGATGGAGAAGTGCCACTCCCTCCCTATAACAGCCAAATGCAAATTTTTTATCTGTTCACTGTGTACTTCTGTCCTGCTGACTGTTCTTATACTTTATGTGGATCATCAGAGGTCTCATCTGCAGCCTCAAGATGATAAACATACTCACTCTTCTGTTGGTTGTTTTCTCTCCGCCCTGTGAGTTCTCCTGCTTTTATTAGTTTACCTTATATCAAATAACAGCAGTCAGTGACCTGAAGACCTCCCAGATGACTGTAACACATTATTTTCTTTCTTGTCATCAGGTTGTACAGGTCAGAGTATGGAGTCCATTTCCTCCACTTCAGTGTCGAAAAGGCCTGGAGAGACTCTGAGTCTCTCCTGCAGGGGATCTGGTTTCACATTTAGCTGTTGTGTTATGCTCTGGATAAGACAACCTGCAGGAAAAGCACTGGAATGGATAGGGAGCGGCTGGTGTAAAACATGTTTGTCTTTGACTTTTGTGTTGAATTATGAATGAGTTAATGAAACATAGGTTATTATAAGCAGGATTTGTTGTTGTTGTTGTTGTTTTTGTTAAATATTTTGTGACATGGATGTGATGGTTTGAGGTTTGTGCCACAATTTCTCTTATAGATTGGAACAATTTTCTCTAAAGAGAGACAATGAAAGTAACATTATGTAGAAAACCCAACAACCCCACTTGATCAGCACTAGGCGACAAAAAAAAATCCCTTTAGAGGAAGAAACCTCATCTGTAGTTTGTTAAAACAAAGAGATTTTCCCCATTTATGCTTGTATAAGTTTTGTTGTCTCATACACAGCTAATAAACATGTATTATTTTATATTTTTACTATTAAACTTGGGAAACAAATTGTTTGATTGAGCAAATGAGTTGTAGCGGTAGTGAAGTTTATTCAGCTGATGTTGAAGAAGAATTTAAAGCCAGAAGGAAAAGTGGTGTGGAAATCAACACAGGGCAAAACAAACTGTATGCTATAAAATAATAAACCTTCAAAGAAAATGAAGAAAACGTGTTACATTTGTCAAAATCATTATGAAAAGCTACATATGAAATTTACACTTTATAGCTCCATTGAAATGGTTTTCAACAGTGACAACATTTTGAAATTGTCCAATATAAAGTTCAGTAGATTAGAGTAAACGTATTTTAATGGTATGTACATGTACAGAACATACCCTATTTAAATCAATAAAAGTTTAAATGCCTGCCATTAAAACATTGCACAAGCAGTCAAAACTGAAATTAAAATCCAAACTGCGTCCTAAGAGGAGGAGACAATGCAAAATGTAGATGTTGTTCATCTCTACTTATGTGTCTACAAGATGATGATAGAGAACAGTTGACACAGAGTTTAGCATGATGGACTACAGGACAGGACTTCTGCTGTTAACAATCTGCTGCGCAGGTGGAGATTATGTTGATCTTGTTCTGTCACAGATTTAATTTGTGCTGCTGAATTTATTTGACTGTTTTGTTTTCATCTTGACAGGAGCTGATTCTCAGACTCTGACACAATCTGAACCAGTGGTTAAAAGACCTGGAGAATCCCACAGACTGACCTGTACTGGATCTGGGTATACCTTTAGTGACCGCAGCATGCACTGGGTCAGACAGGGTCCTGGAAAAGGACTGGAGTGGGTTGCTTATATCAGATATGATAGTGCTAACATCTACTACTCTCAGTCAGTCAAAGGTCGTTTTACCATCTCCAGAGACAACAGCAAACAGCAGGTGTATCTGCAGATGAACAGTCTGAAGATGGAAGACTCTGCTGTTTATTATTGTGCTCGACACCCACAGTGTCTGAAATTGGTTAAGAAGCTGTGCAAAATCTTACAGTAGTCATTATTAATGAATTGCATATTTTGTTTATCGTTTGTTGTTGTTTGTTTTAATGGACACTTGCCCCTGTGTCACATACATTCATAAAACTGACTGACTGTGTGTCAGGGGGAAACAATTCAAAAAAGACACAAGCCAAACATTTAAATTAAGCTAGATCACTTTTATAAACTACTTTTGTGAAGTCAAACAAACATAATAGTATCCTTACAACATATATACTTATTGTCCATCTTTTTGACTTTAATAATAAAATAGGACTTTCTTTATTTTTTTGCTCTTGTTTTACTGGATAGATTCCTGCTCAACTCTCTTGCCTTTCATGCATCTCACTTCAAGCATATATTAAAATTGATAAGTTATTGAGGAACAAGAGACTTAAAATATTTCTCATCCTGTTGCAGAAAATATTTTGAAATGTTCAAGAAAGAGTTTTGAACATATGTCACATGTAAAGTAAAAAAATCTATACACTAAAAAGCAAAGGTGCCAGTTCCATACTGTGAGGAGGAGTCAATGCAAACTCTCATATCTTCTAGCCTTTATTTAACTAACTGCAGAGGCAATGGCAGAGAACAGTGGACACACAGTTTAACATGATGGACTATAGGACAGGACTGCTGCTGGTAACTCTCTGCTGGGCAGGTGAAAATATTCACAGATCAGAATTCTGCATTTTCTGTCACCAACAATTTTGTTGATCTTACTATGACTCATTATTCACTTAACAGTTGAATTGATGTTGTCATTTTGACAGGTTGTGATAGTCAGACTCTGACAGAATCTGAACCGGCTGTTAAAAAGCCTGGAGAATCCCACAGACTAACCTGTACAGCGTCTGGATTCAACTTTGGTGGCTACAGTATGCACTGGGTCAGACAGGGTCCTGGAAAAGGACTGGAGTGGATTGCTTATATCAGATATGATAGTGGCTACATCTACTACTCTCAGTCAGTCAAAGGCCGTTTTACCATCTCCACAGACAACAACAGAAACCAGCTGTATCTTCAGATGAACAGTTTGAAGACGGAAGATTCTGCTGTTTATTATTGTGCTCGACACCCACAGTGACTGAAGTTGGTTAAGAAGCTGTAAAAAATCTTAGAGTAGACATTATTAATGAATTGCATATTTTGTTTATTGTTGTTTGTTTTAATGGACACTTGCCCCTGTGTCACATACATTCATAAAACCAGTGCCAGAGGAAAAAATGAATGTAAACAATATTCAGAACTGACCTCAAAATCATCGAGTGAAATATAGCTTTATGTTCTTTATTGTTTTGTAAAGTAAAACTTCATTCTTAACATATGATTTTGAAACTGTAAAATTAGTTTTTATTTTCTCATGCAATTTCAACAACCTTGATGTTTTATTAGGTTTTTAAAACTTACAGTACAATACACACTTCAAACATAATTCATAGAATATTAACATTGCTGACTGTGCTGCTGCTTTTATTTCCATGGCTGCACTTTGTTGTGGTTAATGATTTTAACTTGATACCATTGTCCAGGATTCATGGTCATATTCACATTAAACATAGTGGAGTTCACAACACATCAGACTCGACATTAACCATGTTTTCTTTTGGAAGAAGACGTATTGGATATGCAACATACTACAAAGATTCACTAAAGAATAGGTTCAGTATCACCTCAGATTCTTCCAGTAACATAGGAATGGAAAATATTAAGTCATGTGTCATGATTTTATCAAATGAGTCTCACTGTGCTTTGACTGACTGTGTGTCAGGGGGAAACAATTAAAAAAAGACACAAGCCAAACATTTAAATTAAGCTAGATCACTTTTATAAACTACTTTTGTGAAGTCAAACACACATAATAGTATCCTTACAACATATATACTTATTGTCCATCTTTTTTACTTTGATAATAAAATAGGACTTTCTTTATTTTTTTGCGTTTGTTTTACTTGATAGATTCTGGCTCAACTCTCTTGCCCTTGATGCATCTCACTTAAAGCATATATTAAAATTGATAAGTTATTGAGGAACAAGAGACCTAAAATATTTCTCAACCTGTTTCAGAAAATATACTGAAATGTTCAAGACAGAGTTTTGAACATATGTCATATGTAAAGTAAAAAATTCCATACCCGAAAAAGCAAATGAGCCAGTTCCATACTGTGAGGAGGAGTCAATGCAAACTCTCATATCTTCTAGCCTTTATTTAACTAACTGCAGGGGCAGTGGCAGAGAACAGTGGACACACAGTTTAACATGATGGACTATAGGACAGGACTGCTGCTGGTAACTCTCTGCTGGGCAGGTGAAAATATTCACAGATCAGAATTTTACATTTTCTGTCACCAACAGTTTTGTTGATCTTACTATGACTCATTATTCACTTAACAGTTGAATTGATGTTGTCATTTTGACAGGTGGTGATAGTCAGACTCTGACAGAATCTGAACCGGCCGTTAAAAATCCTGGAGAATCCCACAGACTGACCTGTACAGCGTCTGGATTCAACTTTGGTGGCTACAGCATGCACTGGGTCAGACAGGCTCCTGGAAAAGGACTGGAGTGGGTTGCTTACATTAGCAGTGCCAGTAGCTACATCTACTACTCTCAGTCGGTCAAAGGCCGTTTTACCATCTCCAGAGACAACAGCAGAAACCAGCTGTATCTGCAGATGAACAGTTTGAAGACTGAAGATTGTGCTGTTTATTATTGTGCCAGAGACTCACAGTGACTAAAACTGGCCGAGCAGCTGTACAAAATCCTACAGTAATTGTTAGCAGACTGAGAGGCAGCAAGATTGACGTGAATGCTTGTTGTCTCTCTTTATCTGTTTTTAATGGACACCCTCTCAGTCTTATGTACATTTATAAAACGCTTTCATTATGAACAATAATGATAATCACTAATGAATAAATACAGGAAAACGCCACCTTCAGTATGCAAACCCAGTGCATGAACCATAGTTTTAATCAAACATCACATAATGATATATAACACAACATAAGATAATGATTGGTATATATGATGTCAATAGAAATGTTTTATACATGGACACACATTTTTGGTTTATTAGTGACCTTCTTTCTGCAAATACACGTCTGACAAAAGTAAAGACAGTAAGAGTAAGTAAGAGTCAGCAGAGACAGTAAAGATATCATGTGTTACGTGTGGTTACACCATGACAAGTTGTGGTAACCAGAGAAGAAAAGCTCTGGAGTGGATGGGATGGATAAACACAGAAAACACTTAAAGGTCTGCTAGCTCTTTTCAAAACTATATCTCTTTTTCTCAATATGGACTCAGCACCAATAAGAAAATTACTACTGAAATCTTTGACAAATAGTTAAATATGAAATATACAATTGGTAATTTTGTTTAAATCATTTACAAAAGAAAACATCAATAATAAAAATGATAACAAAAAACTTTTAGAAGCAATATTAGGACAATGACATATCTATATATGAGTAACTGGAAATTACAGCATTACATGTTCTGGAATAAAACTTGAAAACGTGTGAAAAACCATTTTATTTGTGAAGGCAGGTTGAAGGCTGACCATCATTTGCCAGGTCTGTTAGCAGCCTCGTGCTACCATTATTATTGCGACAGACACCCAAAAGGTAAACTATCACCCCATATCCTGAACAGTTGTTACATGAGGCGCCCTAAGACCACTAATTGTATTTTATACTTGTTTGTTTCTCTTCTTTCTTTTTTCCTTAAATTTTTTTAGAAAGCCTTGTGTTATGTTCATTTTATGCTTAAAATAGAAAAAGAAAAAGTAAAAATATGATTTTTATTATATCTATTTTCAAATATAATATTACATCTGACCACTCCCTCCCAATAATAACCAAATGCAAATTCTTTATCTGTTCACTGTACTTCTGTCCTGCTGACTGTTCTTATACTTTGTGTGGAGCATCAGAGGTCACATCTGCAGCCTCAGGATGATGAACACACTCACTCTTCTGCTGGTTGTTTTCTGTCTGCCCTGTGAGTTCCCAGGCTTTTATCAGTTTACCTTACATCAGATAACATCAACTGATGGTTATTCAGTGATGGCTGAAAACCTCCCAGATGACTGTAACACATTCTTCTATGATTCCTCTTCTTTCTCGTTATCAGGTTGTACAGGTCAGAGTATGGAGTCCATTCCTTCCACTTCAGTGGTGAAAAAGCCTGGAGAGACTCTGAGTCTCTCCTGCAGAGGATCTGGATTCACATTCACCTGTTGTACTATGCACTGGATAAGACAACCTGCAGGAAAAGCACTGGAATGGATGGGGGTTGGCTGGTCAGATGCCAGCAAAAACACTTATGCCAGCAGTGTGAGAGGACGTTTAGAAATCAGTAGAGATGACAGTAACAGCATGGTTCATCTGAGACTGTCCAACCTGAAGCCAGAGGACTCTGCTGTGTATTACTGTGCTAAACACACACAGTGTTTAATGTAAGCTTGGAGGCTTTACAAAAACCTCTTTTTCCACCTACAACCTGCAAGTGGCAGTAAGAGATCTAAAATATGATGGTGAAAGCACCACTGTGAACAATCCAACCCCCTGGGAACAATGAGAGAGGAAACCCCTTAAAGCACCTGTGATCTCAGTTACATTTGTTTTATCAAAAAACAGTTGAGTTGTCAACTGATAATATAGTTTTTTTTCTGTCAAATTCTTATTCCGGAGCTGCAATAAGAAGAAATTAATTGCATTATAAATGTTACACCTAATAGTTACATTAAAATTGTTTAAACACTGTATTTATAATAATGAGTTATAAACTACACAACAGATAGATACAATTCAGACACGTTACATTATATTGCGTAATAAAGACATACTGTCTGCAGACATATTGTACTGTACATGAAGTAACACTGACAAGATTCTTCTTTTTGCTTCAGTTGGACCAACACTGAAGCTTCACTGTGTGATTCTGTGCAAACCTAGTGACACTCTTACTTCACATTGATTTGCCATCATTGATTTTAATTAATATGAATTCATTTATTATTGAATAATCTAAAATTTATATTGAAACAGTAAATTAGTAACAATCTTCTTTAAACTACCCCGATTCTATTACATTTTGAAATAAAATTGTTGTCAGTATTCAGCAAATGTTTCACATCAGACTGTCACAAACATTCAGTTTCACAGAAATCGTATTAATCATTAAAAAAAAGGTTTTAACAGGTGTGAAGTGTGAACAGCTGACACAGCCAGCCTCTGTGACTGTGCAGCCAGGTCAACGTCTGACCATCAGCTGTCAGGTCTCTTATTTTGTGAGCAGCTGGATCCCACAGCCTGCAGGGAAAGAAGTGGAGTGGATGGTATCCGCGCATAGTGGCATTGTGACACATATTATCCTGAAATTACTTGCATGCGCAGAAGCAGAGGATAAATCATATGTCATATGTAAGGTAGAAAATCTATTCACCAAACTTTAAATGACATCAAATTCAAAGACAGTTCCATCCTGTGAGGAGGAGTCAATGCAAAACTCTCACATCTTCCACCTCTATTTATCTGACTGCAGAGACAATGACAGAGAATAGTGGACACACAGTTTAACATGATGAACTATAAGACAGGACTGCTGCTGTTAACTCTCTGTTGGGCAGGTACAAAGTTTCACTGATTTTAATTGGACATATTTTCATGACCAACATGTTGCATGACAAGGATTTGTCTTTTTGTTTTAACAGGTATTGATGCTCAGACTCTGACAGAGTCTGAACCAGTGGTTAAAAGACCTGGAGAATCCCACACACTGACCTGTACAGCGTCTGGATTCACATTCAGCAGCCATAACATGAACTGGGTCAGACAGGCTCCTGGAAAAGGACTGGAGTGGATTGCTTACATTAGCAGTGGTGGTGGCAGCACCTCCTACTCTCAGTCAGTCAAAGGCCGTTTTACCATCTCCAGAGACAACAACAGAAACCAGGTGTATCTGCAGATGAACAGTCTGAACACTGAAGATTCTGCTGTTTATTATTGTTCCAGAGAGTCACAGTGACTAAAACTGGCCGAGCAGCTGTACAAAATCCTACAGTAATTGTTAGCAGACTGAGAGGCACCAAGATTGAAGTGATATATTATTTTCTCTCCATACCTGTTTTTCATGGACAGCGTCTCACTCTTACGTACATTTATAAAACATTTCCATAAAGAAGTATGATTATTTAACAATATTCATTAAACACAACAATTGCTAGTGTACAAATAAAGGAAATACAACATCAGCATCAGTATGCAAACAACCCAGAGCATGAATCATAGTTTTAATCACACATTTCATATAATGATAGATATATAATATAGTGATATGTGATATAATGATATACATAATGATTATCTAAATAGTAGCCTCCACAGAAAAGTGTGTGATTCGAGTGACACACTGTACTTTCTGCTGCGTTACAGAAATTGATCTGCCCCAGATTAAAAAAATGTAATATTGAATAAAATATTGAATAGATACCTTACACGAAAACAAATCCACTGGAGCCTCATGCTACTATTATTACTGTGCCAGACACCCACAAGATAAACTGGCATGTTACATACAGCTGTTACATAAATTCACCAGAGGACAATCTGAAAGAAAAGGAGTAGAATGGATAGGGAAAAGGCTACTCAGATGCCAGCAGAAACACTTATGCCAGCAGTGTGGGAGGACGTTTAGAAATCAGTAGAGATGACAGTAACAGCATGGTTCATCTGAGACTGTCCAACCTGAAGCCAGAGGACTCTGCTGTGTATTACTGTGCCAGAGAGTCACAGTGTTTAACGTAAGCTGGGAGGCTTTACAAAAACCTCCTCTTCCACCTACAACCTACAGGTGGCAGTGATGGTAAAAGCACCAGAGGGTGAAGACATGAGAACAAGTCCCACTGATTGGCAATTATCTCAGATAATTTCAGGTCTATTAATAAAACAAAAAGGCTGATATTGTCTAACATCTAATCTAAGAGCTGTTATAATGCACAATATATTTGTAAAACTTTTATGGATAAATAGTTATATAAAAGTAATTATAAAAAAATCTAACCTATTTTCTTACAATTTCTTATTCTTGTGTTTTATTACTTTTATTATTACTTTCGTCTTTTGTTGTGGTGAATGATGTAAACTAATTAAAAAAAATTAATTTTGTTTTTTTGTGTGTTAAAATATTGTTAATTCAAAAACTGCTTTCTGCAATTTTAAAATGTAAACTATTGTCTTTATAAAAGAAGGTAACAAACTTAAATAACAGATTTGTCATCACATTGCACAAATTATATTTTGACACTCAAGACTGAGTCAGGCAGCACTGCTAATGAAATAATGCCTTCACTAAACCATACATGAGATCAAAGTCAAATCCAGCTGTGAGGAGGAGTTAATGCAAAACACAGATGTTTTACACCTCTACTTAACTTTCTGCAGAGATGACGACAGAGAACAGTGGACACACAGTTTAACATGATGGACTGTAGGACAGTACTGCTCCTTTCAACTCTCTGCTGGACTGGTGAAGAGTTTAATTGATCTTAATTGGGTTTATTTTCATTTTTGCCACCAACTTAATCATGACATGTATTTGTTTTTGGTTTCACAGGTGTTTGTGGTCAGACTCTGACAGAATCTGAACCAGTGGATAAAAGACCTGGAGAATCCCACACACTGACCTGTACAACATCTGGATTCACATTCAAAAGCTACGCTATGGCTTGGGTCAGACAGGCTCCTGGAAAAGGACTGGAGTGGATTGCTTATATTGGCACATCAAGTTTGCCTATCCGTTACTCCCAGTCCGTCCAGCGTCGATTCACCATCTCCAGAGACGATTCCAGAAGTAAAGTCTATCTTACAGTCTGAAGACTGAGGACACAGCAGTATATTTCTGTGTCAGAGATACACAGTGAGAGACAGTCACACAAAAACTACTTCTGCTCTTGGGAACAATCTGTTATGTCTTAGTGTACTGCTCTGCTACTTTTAGTAAGAATGTTTTATTTAAATCATAATTCATGTCAACATTCAGCTTAGATGTTTAAAACACCAAATGACAATAGATCATAATTATTTAACCTCTGACACTAAAATAATATTTTTTTCTCTTACAATTTACAAATGTATTTATTTTTCAGGATTTTTCTTGTGAGTGAACATTTAAACATTTAAAAAGTCAGAACATATGGAATAAACATATGTGTCCATTATCTTAATTAATAACACTACTATACTATTTATTTATAAAATAATTAATAAACAGTATAATGCCTGATTTTAACAGCTCTATTTTGGCTTTATAAAGTCCAATGTGGTTTTCTCCTTCCTAAAGGGGTAGAGTTTATTCAAAAAATGAGGAAATGCAAATGTCTACCACAATTTCTTTACCTACAAGTTTTGGGTGTTGTCAAACTGAACCAGTCTCCCTCTGAGGTAAAAAGAACTGGAGAGACAGTGATGATATCATGTGTCACGTATATGTATAAAAATATGTATAAAAAATACATCAATAAATCATAAAAATAATGCTCACTTTTAGATGCAAAACCAAGACAAAGACATTTCTCAATATAACAGAAAATTACAGTTTTACATGTGCAGGAAACATGTGTGCGAACAGCTGAAAGGCAGTTAAATTGATTAAATTATATCCATAACACAAACCACCAGTTTAGTGCCCAAATACTTGTGACATGAATTCACCATAGGAGGAGCCCTACGACTATAAATTATTATTTTTTTCTGTTAGAAAAAATAAATATTGTTGTTGTTACCTTATTTTTAAATGTATAATAGCCTGAAGCTATTTCTGTCCTGCTGACTGGTTCCATTGATTAAAAACAATTCCTTTTATGCAAAGTGAACTTCCTCCCAGTCTGCTATAAAGACTTGACCTCATGTTAGTTAGAGCAGAAGAAGAGAAGCTCCCATCAGATCACCTTCAATACCAACCATGTTCTCTGTAGCTCTGCTGCTGCTGCTGGCTGCTGGATCCTGTGAGTGTCACTGAGACAGAGACACTGACAGTATGATCACAGTACACTGAGTGTTCACTGTTATTACACTGATCCATGTTTTGTTCTACAGGTGTGAAGTGTGAACAGCTGACACAGCCAGCCTCTGTGACTGTGCAGCCAGGTCAACGTCTGACCATCACCTGTCAGGTCTCTTATTCTGTGGGCAGCTATCACACAGCCTGGATCAGACAGCCTGCAGGGAAAGGACTGGAGTGGATTGGGATGAAAGCTGGTAGTACTTCATACTACCAAGATTCACTGAAGAATAAATTCAGTATTGATTTAGACTCTTCCAGTAACACAGCGACTCTAAATGGACAGAATCTGCAGCCTGAAGACTCTGCTGTGTATTACTGTGCCAGACACCCACAGTAACACAAACCATCAGTAGAGCTGAACAAAAACCCCTCAGTGTCTGAACTGTGATAACATGAATCCACAAGAGTAAAAGCCCAAAGTCAAAGGCAGAGGGAGTCCATGGAAGTATTAAATACTCAAATAGTTATATATATTTTATTAAATTAACCTCACTCTGAGAAAAATTCACAGTATTTCAGCTTCATCATGTTCTCTGTAGCTCTGACACGGCTCCTGTGAGGATCAGATGCTCAACATTCAAAGTTATTATTTACTTCAGCATTTTGCATGATCTAATCTTGTGTGTTCCATTTCACATGGATTAGTTTAATAGATGATTGTAAAGATGTCAATAATGAATAAAAATGTCCCTTCACGTATTAAAATACTAATCTAAAAAATATTTTAGATTAGTTAAACTTCTTCTGTGAATTACTGTAACTTTTTACTTTTGTCAAGTCCAACAAACATAAACTTGAATGAGTCAATACTTAGTAAACAGAACTCAGGGACACAACAAATATGACTCTTTTTAACTCCTTTTCTTTTATCTTTTTTTAATTATTTTTTATCTTTGTTTATCTTTACTTTTATTTCTACCAGAATGTTTTTTTTCCATTCTAATAAAGTGTCTTAATCTTACATTTGAGCAACTATTGTCTTTATAGGGAGGTGGCACACACAGTTGAAATAAAAAAAAATCTACCAGAAAGAATTTAACTTTTAATGTCCACATGTACTGTAGCTACTGTTTTTTTTTGAAAAACTATGGTTTAAAATGTATAAAAACTGTTGTAGTCATGAGAAAAAGCCTTCAGAGGGTAGTAAAGCTAATGTTGAAACCTGTGTTGAAAAACATCTGCAGCTGTTTTCAGTTTCATGTAAATTAGATGCAAATATCCACCTGCAATTTTTTTGGGGGCTTTTTAGAAGTATGTTTACAATAATACAGTATCTGCTTCCAGAGATTGCACCATTTTATCTGGCATTAAAATATTCACATGAGCAACAGCTCATGTAAAGGCAGGTCTATGCAAATGTTCCCTTCTATATAATATCTAGCAAGAGAAAGTGTCAGAACATTTTGGTCAGAACAACTGACAGCTTTCTAAATATTAGAGAGACTTTAACCCAAAATCACTGTCACAATTGTTATCTTTAGAAAATATGTTCACCTGGAGTTTACTTCTACTTACTGTTCATGGTAAGAAAATCTCTCTTGTAGATGCAAAGTCAAATATATCCAAGTTCAATGAAGACTGACCACAATTTTTTTTTATTTCAGGGGTTTGGGGTGAGATCAAACTGGACCAGTCTCCCTCGGAGGTGAAAAGACCTGGAGAGACAGTGAGGATTTCATGTGTCACGTCTGGTTATACCATGACCATGAGCAATGCTATGAACTGGATAAGACAGAAGCCAGGGAAAGCTCTGGAGTGGATTGGGTGGTTAAACACAAATACTGTCACTCCAACCTATGCCAGTTCCTTTCAAAGTCGTGCCAGTTTTTCTCAAGATGTTCCCAGCAGCACTCAGTACCTCGAGATCAGGAGTTTGACAACTGAAGATTCTGCTGTTTACTTCTGTGCTCGATTACACAGTAACTAAAGACAGTGGAGCAGCTGTGCAAAAACCCTCAAAGATGAAAGGTCTGTGCAGTGATCATAGGGACTCACATCTTATAATATAAAATAAGTTGTTATAAGTATAACCAGACCTTTGAAAGAAAATGTGAATGAACTCAGATTCCATAATTTATTAATATTAATTACTTTTTGGTCACGTGTTTTCTTTTTTCTGGCCTGTTGCCATGACCAGCACCTAAAGTTTGGTCAAGACCTTTTTGTTTTGTGTGTGTGTGTGTGTGTGTGTGTGTGTGTGTTTGTGTGTGTGTGTGTGTGTGTGTGTGTGTGTATATGTGTATGTGTATTTGTTGGTGTTGTGTTTTTATGTTTTGTACTGAAGAGCATCTCCTCTTGAGAGAAGAGAAATGAGCTGCAAAAGCTTTGGTGACTTTGATGTATAACTTTGGGTATCCAATGTACTGCATGAACATACCATAGCTTATATACATACATACTTTTTAGCTTTGGCAACCATAAAACAACGATTCTCTGCTTGGAGCATTCAGTCACCACTATCAGTTACACTTGGTGGAAAGGAATAAATAAACCATAAACATAATGTCTGAAAAATACTAGCTGGTACTGCATCTTCACAAAAGGAATTTTAGACAAATATAATAATAAATGTCAGTGTGACAAACTTTATAATCTCCAAGTGTCAATCTTGAACTGCTGCCGGAAGAGGTGGAGTAAATGCAAAGCAAATGCCTCTACTTATTTGTCTGCACAGAGGATGATAGAGAACAGTGGACACACAGTTTAACATGATGGACTATAGGACAGGACTGCTGCTTCTAACTATGTGCTGGGCAGGTGAAGATTTCACTCCTCTTCATCTGACTTCCTTTTTTTTTTTTACAGTTCCCAACTGACTGTATGTGACTGCTGTTGTTTTTATCTTTACAGGTGTTGATGCTCAGACTCTGACAGAATCTGAACCTGTGGTTAAAAGACCTGGAGAATCCCACATGTTGACCTGCACAGCCTCTGGGTTCACATTCAGCAGCTATGGCATGCACTGGGTCAGACAGGCTCCTGGGAAAGGACTGGAGTGGGTTGCTTATATTTATGACAGTAGCTACATCTACTACGCTCAGTCAGTCAAAGGCCGTTTTACCATCTCCAGAGACAACAGCAGAAAGCAGGTGTATCTGCAGATGAGCAGTCTGACAACTGAAGATTCTGCTGTTTATTACTGTGCCAGAGACTCACAGTGACTGAAGTTGGTTGAGCAGCTGTACAAAATCCTGTGGTTACCATGCTTAGTCAACTGATTATGTCCTTTTTGCTAGGTAATTAGTTTGTTTATTTCTAATGAACATAAACAGTTTTGTGCATTAATTGTATTCATAAAACCTGACCCATATCATTCACAACAATAATTACTGGGATTCAAAAAAAAAAAAAAAGTCTTTTCTGATCTCAGCTGAACAAAGTTTGTAACATGCATCTGAAGTGATTAATAATTTTTACAAAAGCTCCTTCATTTGTAACCAACTGCTAAATTTTAAAATAGGTTTAATATGTTTTTCTATTAAACCATTTATAAGGAAAAGAAATTTGATCTTAAAAGCAGGGTTGAGTAAAGATAGCATAAAAAAAAAAGTTAATATAGCTACTTTATTCCTACGCTCATCATCTTTTGTATGAACCTGACAGACAGGCATCATCATCAATCATTAACATATTTACATATTAATCATTACATTATTTTAGTGTTTCTCTGCATTTATGGAAAAAAAATAAAATAAAATTTTAATTGATTACATAATAATAAAATAAATTTAGTACAGTCTCTGCACATGATGAAATTGAGCAAATGACTGATTTTTGTGCAGACCTGTAGTCATCTAATTTAGAAACTATCAAAGTTAAATATTTATAGAGTAGACATTTATTTATTTACATAATTTATATAATTTATCATGTCATAAAATGACATGACTGAAATGTGAATACTTTCATCTACTTTGTTTTTAATAATTGAAAACAAAAACTTCAACTTCATCAAATTTTGTCTGTAAAATGAAAATTCTTTTCATTTATTAAAATAAATGCTCATGACACAATTTTAAGCGATGACTACAACACATCAGTTCATTTTTGTCTTATAACCATTGGTGTTCTTCTGTATGCAAAGTGAACTTCCTCCCAGTCTGCTATAAAGACTTGACGTCATGTTAGTTAGAGCAGAAGAAGAGAAGTTCCCATCAGATCACCTTCAATACCAACCATGTTCCCTGTAGCTCTGCTGCTGCTGCTGGCTGCTGGATCCTGTGAGTGTCACTGAGACAGAGACACTGACAGTATGATCACAGTACACTGACTGTTCACTGTTATTACACTGATCCATGTTTTCTTCTACAGGTGTGAAGTGTGAACAGCTGACAACTACAGCTAGTTGTCAGCTGGCAGCTACAAAGGTTCACTAAAGAACAAGTTCAGTATTGATGTAGACTCTTCCAGCAACACAGTGACTCTAAATGGACAGATTCTGCAGCCTGAAGACTCTGCTGTGTATTACTGTGCCAGAGAGTCACACAGTTACACAAACCATCAGTAGAGCTGAACAAAAACCTCTCAGTGTCTGAACATCTGTTCCATGAAGCCAGTACAGACTTGGAGACATGAGGAAACTCTTGGTCTGTACTGAAGGTAAACTGGCTTCACATCTGCTGTGTGAGACAACAAACACCAACTTTTTGAATTATTGTTTTCAAATTATGTTTTAAATTTTCACATGTATTTAAAGTCAATCACCTCCCAAACCTTTCATGAAAAGTTAAAGGAAGAAGAGGAGAAGTTCTGGTTTTCTCTGACTGACGACAGCTATACAACAGGTTGGATCAGACACTGTGAAGGAAAACCAATGGACTGGATTTTGCTTCGATGGGGAAATGGAGACTTATACCAAAATGACGCTCTGAAGAAAGTTCAATTACAACACATACACTGCCACAAGTTCTGTGAAATTAACAGGACAGAATCTGCAGCTGGAGGACACAGCTGTTTATTACTGTGTACGCACAGTAGCCTGTGCAAAATAATAATACTAATAATAATACACAGTGACTCTGAACGTATATACCTGATTACTGTGAGAGAGAGAGCCATAGTAACACAAATCATCAGTACCTGAACAGTAGCATAAAGCCACCACAGGAGGAGCCCTCAGACCATGAATGATTTCAAGACGTGTGCAGTGTTGCTAAACATTCATTCATCAGTAGCTTTTAACCAAATTCAAAGTCATTCAAACCACAGAAAACAAGGGCAGACATACAGAGACAGAACATTCACACCCAGACTCACGGAGAGAAAGCTTTCAGCAAATTAATGTTGCAAATAGATACAGTCAATTATAAAATAATTCTCACTTCTGTTTCCACAGATACAGTTTCTGTTTCTACAGTATTGATCTCATCCAGCCAGACTCACTGGTTGTGCAGCCTGGACAGTCTTTGACCATCACCTGTCAGGTCTCTGGTTATTCTCTGACTGATGGCACCTATGGAACAGGTTGGATCAGTCAGTGTGTTTATTAAACAAGATAAAAAAGTTCAGCATACAGTTTCACTCCTCCTGTGAGGAGGGGCTCATGCAAAACTCAGTTGCCTTCCACCTCTACTTATCTGTCTCCAGAGACAATGACGGAGAACAGTGGTCACACAGTTTAACATGATGGACTACAGGACAGGACTTCTGCTGTTAACTCTCTGCTGGGCAGGTGAAAATGATCTTTAATTCAATCTGTATTCAAGGATTTGCCTGTTAGCACCAAGTGATAACTATTTTCTTTATATTGACAGGTGTTGATGCTCAGACTCTGACACAATCTGAAACAGTGGTTAAAAGACCTGGAGAATCCCACACACTGACCTGTACAGTCTCTGGCTTCAAAATCTATAGCTACTATATGAACTGGATCCGACAGGCTCCTGGAAAAGGACTGGAGTGGATTGCTTGGCACGATAGTGGTAGTAGCAGTACTAGCAAATCCTACTCTCAGTCAGTCCAAGGCCGTTTTACCATCTCCAGAGACAACAGCAAATCTGCAGATGAACAGTCTGAAGACTGAAGATTCTGCTGTTTATTATTGTGCTCGAGGGTCACAGTGACTGAAGTTGGTTATTTAGCTGCACAAAAATCTACAATAATCATCTTTAAATTTAGTATGCACTTATTTAGAAACAAACTGCATGTATTAAGGGTGTAGAGTCTCCAAAATACAATAAAGAAACTAAAACAAGGATCCTGATGTATACATGATCATTTTAGACAAAATTAGGTCATCAAGGTATACACCACTACACATAGTCTGAACATTAGAGTCATTGAAACAAAAACAATTAACAATTAAAATAGAATAAAAAAATACAATTAAACTCATATAACTGAGAAAACAAATCAACTAAGATGTAATTGATTTACATCAACATTACAAACACTCATTTATTAATGTAATCATGTGTTAGTAAGTGAATGAGTAGCTTGTAATTAAATTTAGTTATTTATTCAAAGTACAGTTAAAGTCTAAAGAGTTCTTGTCATGGACTGAATTTCCATACGCCTCTTTTGCATTTTCATTTATTTAAATATAAATTAGCTACTTTACTGACTACTGAATATGTAAATTGTTGTTGTATGTCCCCTCATTAAGATGTGAGGTGTCAGTGTGTAAGTGAGAGGACAGAAGAGCAAACATCAGTTCAGCTTCAACATCAACATGTTCTCTGTAGCTCTGATACTGCTGCTGACAGCTGGATCCTGTGAGGAACTTTCAGCGGATTCATGCTGATAAATACATTAGAAACACAAAATAATTAGTTGAATGGTTATTCTTTCACTGATGGCAGCTATGAAACAGGTTAGAGCAGACTGAGCGAATGAAAAGCACTGGAGCTGATTTTGGGAAACTTTTAATAAAATAATGTTGTGAAGAACAAGTTAATTCGCATACATCATTCTGATATTAGCTTTATATATTAGTTCTAGAACACAGGGGTTTATCACTCTGTACATCACTTATAACACCACCAGACCAGTACAAAAACCAGTCAACCACAAAAATCACACATTAATAGGATAATTGATAAATGAATTGAAAATTACTTTTTTGATCAGATTTTTTATTTAATTATTGAGCTGCAGAAGATTTGACACTTGACTCGATTAAATAACCTCATAATAATTACAAGATGTGGTGAATTCTACAAAAAAAAAAAAAATTTTTTTTTCTGTAGAGTTTTAAATAGTTTACAAATAAAACCTCACTATAAATTTGATTGAGTTGAGTGAAGTTGAGTGTAAAAATAAAAATAACATAAAGCAGAGGAGATCAGACGAGATTTTTATGTCAGTGAAGTCAGAAGATTAATTAATGGACTTAAACAAATATTGATGCCCCACACATTTTACTCAAGGCAAAACCAGTGACGTTCTTTGCTACTGGACTATAAATACTTGACATGAGTCTGTCACTGAAGTTTACAGCACGTCTGTTTCAAAGAAACAAAAAAACATGTTGTCAGTGACTCTTCTGCTGCTGTTGGCAGCTGGATCACGTGAGTCTCTCTGCATGTGTCTAAGTCGCTTATTCTTTTTGATTATATGTTTCAAAACATTTCTTTTCCATTTCTCTTTTAACAGGTGTGAGGTGTCAACGGCTGACACAGCCAGCCTCTGTGACTGTGCAGCCAGGTCAACGTCTGACCATCAGCTGTCAGGTCTCTTATTCTGTTGGTAGCCACCACACAGCTTGGATCAGACAACCTGCAGGGAAAGGACTGGAGTTCATTATATCCGCACGTGTTGGATATGACACATACTACAAAGATTCACTGAAGAACAAGTTCAGTATTGATTTAGACTCTTCCAGCAACACAGTGACTCTAAATGGACAGAATCTGCAGCCTGAAGACTCTGCTGTGTATTACTGTGCAAGACACCCACAGTGACACAAACCATCAATAGAGCTGAACAAAAACCCCTCAGTGTCTGGACAGTTGTAACATGAATTCACCAGAGGAGGAGCTCTCAGACCATGAATGATTCAATGAGTGACTGTTTTTCCACTTTCAACTCATGTTAATTAATCAAACTGTTAATGCAGAGAAATCAAACATTGGCACCACAAGCCACAACAATGCAAGAAAGCCCAGTTCTGCTGTAGCAGCATGTGTGTTTTCTGTATCTTGAGGGGGAGACACAGAGTTTGTTGGTCTTGTTGTTGCTGTGTTATTTCACCCGTATCACCCATCAAAGATATTTTGATGTGATATATTATGTTGATGCGATATATTATATATACATTATGTAAACATAATATATTATGTATATTATGTTTAGTGATATAAAACTATATGTGTGTTTTCTAAAATAAGTTATATGATTAAAAAGTCCATCCCACAGCTTTTTGCATGAATTATTTAAAGACTTAATCACTATTGCATTGATCTCCAGAGACAACAGCAGAAACCTGTTGTATCTACAGATAAATAATCTGAAGATTGAAGACTCTGCTGTTTATTATTGAGCATGAGGGTCACAGTGACTGAGGTAACCTAAGTAGCTGCACAAAAACCTACAATATTCATCATTACTGTACTGATAGACCACCATTACTGCTCAGAACTTCTGTCTCTATTTTGAGTTCAAGGATATTTCAGTATGTACTCATTTAGAAACAAATTGCACTTAACGTGTAGACTGATACAATACTGGAACTAAACATGGATTCTGATGTAAAGATGAAAATTCAAACTTATGAGATGAAAAAGTCTGAATGATAAAATAAAATATGTCAAAATTAGGTCTTAAATTAGGTTTAAACCACAATAAAGATTCTGAAATTAGAATAATTGATGTAAACCATGATGATAGAATTAAACTAAGATACATTAATCAAAATTAAAAAAACAATCAGCATCAGCGTTATGAAAACACATTTATTAAGGTAATCATATCTGTATTAATGAGTGAATGAGTAGTTTGTAGATAAGAGATTTGAGATTATTGTTCAAAGTACCTGGGATTGTTGGGTTTTCTCTATAATTTTTTGTATAAATATTTTCTGTAAGGTCTTAAACCTTACACTGTAAAGTGCCTTGAGATAACTTCTGTTGTAAATTGGCGCTATACAAATAAAACTGAATTGAATTGAATTGAAAGTCTGAAGAGTTCTTGTCAGAAATTCAATCTCGACTTTTTATTCGGATTTTCATTTATTTGAAAAGAAATTAGCTTATTTACTATGAATATGTAAACTATTTTCCCTGTAAGTTCGTTCATAAAGATTAGAGGTGCCGCTGTGTGAGTGAGAGGACAGAAGAGCAGACATCAGTTCAGCTTCAACATCAACATGTTCTCTGTAGCTCTGATACTGCTGCTGACAGCTGGATCCTGTGAGGAACTTTCAGTGAAATTACAATAATAAATATATTAGAAACAGTAAAAAGTCAGATGAATGAAATAATGTTGATTTCTGTTTCCACAGGTGTGTACAGTATTGATCTCATCCAGCCAGACTCACTGGTTGTGCAGCCTGGACAGTCTTTGACCATCACCTGTCAGGTCTCTGGTTATTCTCTGACTGATAGCAGCTATGCAACAGGTTGGATCAGACAGCGTGAAGGAAAAGCACTGGAGTGGATTTTGCTTCGACGGGTAAATGGAGACTTACACCAAAATGATGCTCTGAAGAAAGAAGTTACTTTACAACACATATTCTGCCACTAATTCTGTGAAATTAACAGGACTGAATATGCAGCCAGAGGACACAGCTGTTTTTTACTGTGTACGTGCAGTAGCCAGTGCAAAAAACAGATAAACCTACGACTCACTCATGAGGACACATGTTGTGCTGAGTACATCGCCCACATTGACACATTTTAATGTGATTTAACTATTCTTTAGCTTGTGTGGTATTAATTGATACTATATCCTCAAGATTATATCAGTGATGACTAGTTTAATTAAGTAGACAAGTTTAATTAAGCAATATAGCGACTCTAAATGAACGGAATCTGCAGCCTGAAGACTCTGCTGTGTACTACTTTGCAAGAGACCAACACAGTCGCACAAACCATCAGTAGAGCTGAACAAAAACCGCTCAGTGTCTGCACAGTTGTAACATGAATCCACCTGAGGAGGAGCCCTCAGACCATGAATGATTTAATGATTGACTGATTGTTTTAAAGGTGCTTTTTGTTTTCTTTGATTAACTCACTGAGCTGTTTTACTACCATTATGCAAATAACTTCCATCGTACGTTGCCTCATAATGAAGTGAAGTGTCTGTGTCAGAGTGAGGACAGAGGAGCTCACATCAGTTTTAGTCTCAGTCATGTTCTCTGTAGCTCTGATACTGCTGCTGGCAACTGGATCCTTTGAGGAACTTTCAGTGGATTCACACTAATAAATACATTAGAAACACAGAATACTATGATTGAAATAACGTTGATTTCTGTTTCCACAGGTGTGTACAGTATTGATCTCATCCAGCCAGACTCACTGGTTGTGCAGCCTGGACAGTCTTTAGCCATCACCTGTCAGGTCTCTGGTTATTCTCTGAGTGATAGCAGCTATGCAACAGGTTGGATCAGACAGCGTGAAGGAAAAGCAATGGAGTGGATTTTGAGTCGATGGGGAAATGGAGAGTTATACCAAAATAATGCTCTGAAGAACAAGTTCCTTTACAACACATACGCTGCCACAAGTTCTGTGAAATTAACAGGACAGAATCTGCAGCCGGAGGACACAGCTGTTTATTACTGTGTACGTCAGTGGTGGAGCCACAGTGATACAAACCACTGACAGACCCGTACAAAAACCAGTGAACCATGACACTTAATATCAACACATTTTATAAGGAACACTTGTATGTGAAATAAAAATCGCCCTAATGTGATTTAAATCATTTTTACTCCTATAAGATCTGATTGTTTCTATTGGTCGTTGCCTAGGACAACATCCTCCACGATTTTATCCCCTCCAGGATTGACTATGGTCTAAGAACTTGGAAATATACGGTTTATTACAACCCCACACTAATTAAGATTGGATTGTGTTCAAGAAGATCAAGAAGCAGTTTACAGATTACTTTTGTGTTTGCTTTGACAGGTGTTAATGTCCGACTCTGACACAATCTGAATTAGCCGTTGAAAGGCCTGGAGAATGCCAAACATTGACCTGTATAGTCTCTGGCTTCAGTTCAAGGCCGTTTAACCATTTCCAGAAACAGCACCAGAAAACATCTGTTTCAAGCTTGTTAGATTAATATTCAATAAAAGCTAATAGATAAAAATGATGGCTGCAGTTACAAAAATGTGTGCTGATCAGTTTGATGTATGATTTGACTCTCAATCAACCAGAACTAACAACATACTATACAGTATATATTCAAATGTAAAACAGGTGACATCAAGTTTGGAGGGGGATTAATACATGTACACACAATATTTAAAAATTCTTATTGTTGCTGTTGTTGTTAAAATATTTTATAAATAATGTTCAACAACATATCTATTGGCTTCAGTTATGTTATCATCCATCTATCATCTGTTTGAGTCTATGCAAATTCAACAAATTTCCCTGTTGTTCAGCTATAAAAACCTCAGATTGTTCTGTCAGTTGACAGCAACAGTTTGACCATAAACCATGTTCTCTGTAGCTCTGCTGCTGCTGTTGGCAGCTGGATCCTGTGAGTCTCTCTGGATTTGTCATAAGTAGCAGTTGTTCTTCGGCTGTATAACTTGACAAATTTATCACAAAACATTTTATTCTCTTCACAGGTGTGAAGTGTGAACAGCTGACACAGCCAGCCTCTGTGACTGTGCAGCCAGGTCAACGTCTGACCATCAGCTGTCAGGTCTCTTATTCTCTTAGCAGCTTTCCAACAGATTGGATCAGACACCCTGCAGGAAAAGGACTTGAGTGGATAAGTAGAGGCACAAGCATCAAAGATTCACTAAAGAACAAGTTCAGTGTCAACTTAGACTCTTCCAGAAACACAGTGACTCTAAATGGACAGAATATGCAGCCTGAAGACTCTGCTGTGTATTACTGTGCAAGAGAGTCACAGTAACACAAACCATCAGTAGAGCTGAACAAAAACCCCTGAGTGTCTGAACAGTTGTAACATGAATCCACCAGAGGAGGAGCCCTCAGACCACGAATGATTTCAGACAGTGCTATAAATATCGAGTAATGAAAAAGTCATATGTAATGAACAGAATAATCATACTAACATTTAATAATGCAATAAAGGCATCTTCCCAAGAATGTTTTTTTTTAATCACTGTTAGTGTTTACACTAATTCATAGGAACATTTGATATTCTGTGTCCTTTTCAAAGAAGAAATGTAAGCAATGATCTCTCATCTAATCTCATTTGGACCTATTCAAGTACAATTCTATATTCTTATTGCCTGTAAATTATTATTAAGATGACAACATTTAATGCCACTTTTGTATTGGAAAACATAGAAGTGAATATATTGGATTAGGTAAATAGCTCCTGTGATCTATTTCTGTTAACTCTACAAACACTACAAACAAATTTTATCTGTACGAGGTGGAGTCCGTATAAAACATGTTTGTCTTTGACTTTTGTGTTGACAACAAAATTGTGAATGAGTTAAGGAAACATGGGTTATTAAGAGCAGGATTTGTTGTTGATGTTAAATATTTTGTGACATGGATGTGATGGTTTGAGGTTTGTGCCACAATTTCTCTTATAGATTGGGACAAATTTATCTAAAGAGAGACAATGAAAGTAACATTAATCCCAAGTTTATACTGAACAAATATTACTTCCTAAATACTGATGAAGGACACATGGACAAAACGTAACACCAAACTATAACTGAGATCCAAATTAAGTCTCTTTTTAAATTTCCTATATTGTGAGGAGGAGTCAATGCAAAACTCAGACATCTTCCACCTCTACTTATCTGCACAGAGGATGATAGAGAACAGTGGACACACAGTTTAACATGATGGACTGTAGGACAGGACTGTTGCTGCTGCTGTTAACTCGCTGTTGGGCAGGTACAAAGTTTCACTGATCTTAACTGGACATATTTTCATTACCAACATGTTGCATGACAAGCATTTGTTTTTTACTTTAACAGGTGCTGATGCTCAGACTCTGACAGAATCTGAACCAGTGGTTAAAAGACCTGGAGAATCCCACACACTGACCTGTACAACATCTGGATTCACATTCATCAGCTATGAGATGGTCTGGGTCAGACAGGCACCTGGAAAAGGACTGGAGTGGATCGCTTTTATTAGCACAGCCAGTACACCTATCCATTACTCCCAGTCAGTCCAGGGTAGATTCACCATCTCCAGAGACGACTCCAGCAGTAAACTCTACCTACAGATGAACAGTCTGAAGACTGAGGACACAGCAGTGTATTACTGTGCCAGAGAGACACAGTGAGAGACAATAACAGGAGAGTCATACAAAAAATACTTCCTGTATTTACCACCATTTGGGAACAATCAGCTGTGCCAGTATCACTTGCCAAGTATGTAAAAAAATAAAGAAAATGTTTTAAATTTGTCAAAATTATTTTTAAAAATGGTTCTCAAACAATTCGAAATTGCCCAATTTTAAGTTGACAGAGTATCTGTTATATAAGATGTTCCCTATTTACATCAATCTTTTAGATAGATGGCTGATCAATGATGGAATTAAAATACACTTGAAATACATTGTATAGTATCTACATATAAAGAAAAGGTAACTATGGCTTTGCACATACTAGAATAATTTGCTAATGTGATGTGTAACATGTGAACACCTGACAGAAGCAGACTCTAACTGCACAGCTGGGTTAACCAAACCAGGACAATGACTGCCTGCCAGGGTTAGGGTTAGCAGCTACTACACAACTTGGCTCAGACATTCATTTTGAGTTTCATACAACAATTATCCACTAAAGAACAAGTTCAGCATTGACTTAGATTCTTCCAGCACACAAAACGTGCCTAGCATACATGAGAAGCCCAATGCTGTGTTTACTGAAAGATACATGGCTGGGATCTTAAAGCAAGGAATTAGGGACTGCAATTAAAACATGTCGCACAAGCCTTACCAACTGAATGTAAAATCCAATCTGCTTCCTGAGAGGAGGAGACAATGCAAAATGTAGATGTTGTTCACCTCTACTTATGTGTCTACAAGAGGATGATAGAGAACAGTGGACACACAGTTTAGTACGATGGACTGCAGGACAGGACTGCTGCTGTTAACTATCTGCTGGGCAGGTGGAGATTATGTTGATCTTGTTGTGTCACAAATTTAAATTGTGCTTCTGAATTAATTTGACTGTTTTGTTTTCATCTTCACAGGAGCTGATGGTCAGACTCTGACACAATCTGAACCGGCCGTTAAAAATCCTGGAGAATCCCACAGACTGACCTGTACAGCGTCTGGATTCAACTTTGGTGGCTACAGCATGCACTGGGTCAGACAGGCTCCTGGAAAAGGACTGGAGTGGGTCGCTTATATCAGACATGATAGTGCTAACATTTACTACTCTCAGTCAGTCAAAGGCCGTTTTACCATCTCCAGAGACAACAACAGAAACCAGGTGTATCTGCAGATGAGCAGTTTGAAGACTGAAGATTCTGCTGTTTATTATTGTGCCCGAGACTCACAGTGAGTGAAACTGACCGAGCAACTGTACAAAATCCTACAGTAAATCTTAGCAGACTGAGAGGCACCAAGACTGAAGTGATTGTTTGTTGTCTCTCTTTACCTGTTTTTGACGGACACCCTCTCACTCTTATGTAATTTATAAAATATTTCCATTATGATCAGTAACAATAATCACTATTAGGAAAACGCCATCTTCAGTATGCAAACAACCCAGAGCATGAACCATAGTTTTAATCAGACATGACACATAATGATATATAATATAACAAAAGATAATGATTGATATATGTGATGTCAATAGAAATAAAATGTTTTATATATGGACACAGATTTTGGGTTTATTAGCGACCTTCTTTCTGCAAATACACGTCTCACAAAAGTCTCAAAAGAAGTAACTAGACATATAGAGACAGCAAGAATATCATGTGTCACGTGTGGTTACATCATGACAAGTTATGGTAACTAGAGAAGAAAAGCTCTGGAGTGGATAAACAAAGAAAAAACTTTAAGGTCTGCTAGCTCTTTTCAAAACTCTTTTCATTAACATTATAGTGTTCTATTCTTGTAAGCAGCTACTGGATACAACTCATACCTTTAGAGCCTAATCTCAGTCTGACTCGGGACTCTGAAGTTGAACTTGCAGTTTGTCAGTTCTGCAAAATTTACATCCTCTATGCACCCCAACCGCCTCATTTCAAAGCATGTATATTACATCACAACTCAATCTTAATATGATTACATTAGTTGTGTTTAGTTGTATAGGAACATATTTTTAGTACATAGGGTTGTGGATTTATACCTTAAGTGATTGTTAATTGTAAAGATATAAGTAGTTGTTTTAATTCTGTAAGCGTAAACTAAAACATGGCTAAATCAGAGGGTATTTCCAGGCCTGTTTTTATTTGCAGATATTATAAAACTGAGCAGGCTTTTCTAGTGACTCCACTTTATGCTTTGAACAAATGCAAAATCACTAATCTACTTTGTTAGTCAGTTATAAAAGCTCCACATCCGACTGTCAGTGGAGTTCACAACACATCAGTTTGACCATAAACCATGTTCTCTGTAACTTTGCTGCTGCTGTTGGCAGCTGGATCCTGTGAGTCTCTCTGGATTTGTCTGCTGTTCATTGTATGCAGAGAAACTTAATTTGTTGACTGAAATTGTTTTCTTCTTTTACAGGTGTGAAGTGTGAACAGCTGACACAGCCAGCCTCTGTGACTGTGCAGCCAGGTCAAAGTCTGACCATCACCTGTCAGGTCTCTTATTCTGTGAGCAGCTATCGCACACACTGGATCAGACAGCCTGCAGGGAAAGGACTTGAGTGGACTTGTGGAAAATATACTGGAGATTCATCCATATACATCAAAGATTCATTAAAGAACATGTTCAGTATTGATTTAGACTCTTCACGCAACACAGTGACTCTAAATGGACAGAATCTGCAGCCTGAAGACTCTGCTGTGTATTACTGTGCAAGACAAAACCACAACAAATCAAACCATCAGTGAAGCTGAACAAAAACCCCTCAGTGTCTGAACAGTTGTAACATGAATCCACCAGAGGAGGAGCCCTCAGACCATGAATGAATTAAAGACAGACAGGCAGTTGTGTAAATATCAAGCAATGAAAAAGTCATATGTATGGAACTGTCATTGTGTGGAATAATTATACTAACATTCAATAATGCAATAAAGGCATCTTCCTGAGAATGTTTTTTTCTCACTGCTAATGTTTAGACTAATTTGTGGGAACATTTGATATTCTGTGTCCTTCTTTCAAAAAAGAAATCAAAGCATTGATACATAAACAGTAAGTCTATTTTCACTTTGACCTATTCACATACAATTTAATATTGTATTGCCTGTAAATTACATTAATTACATGTATGTTTTTTTTAATTGCTGTGTAGAAGAGCAAGATATCTGTTACGATTCCTCCCTCTGCCCCTGTCTGTTATGTTTGGTTCTGTGTCTCACCCTCCTGCCACACCATATATGGACTTCCTCCACTTTCCGCCCTCCACTCACTGCTGGACTAATTGACTCATTCGATGCACCTGTTACTCCCTCCATTTTAAAAGCACCCCTCAGTCCTCAGTTCGGGGCTGGTTTGTCACTTCCACTCACACATTGCCTTCACTTCTGCTTATTCATTCATGCTGCACACTACTCCTCCACATCTCTGGTCGGTCTGTTTGTTTGTTCGTTTGTCCGTAAGGCACCTGTCTGTTTTTTGTTTGTTAGTTTGAATTGTTTGGCCTGCCTTTTGCAGTGTATTTTTTGTTGTTACTTTGTCCTGTTAGTTTTGTACGTTTGTTTCCGTCCATCCTGCCTCCTGCAGTGATTTTAGTTTGTTACTTTGTTCATCTGCTTTGTCCGTTAGTTTGGTCCACATTAGTGTGTAGTTTCAGTTGTTACTTTGCATGTTGGGTTATGGTTTTGTTTGTATGTTGTTAAAGCGTTTTTGGGTCTCTTTAATTTGATACTTTGTTGGTTTGTGTAGTTTCCTGTGTCCCCTGCCCTTCTTTTGTTAATAAATGTATCTTTTTGTTCTTACTCGTTCGTCCCGTTAGTCCGTTCGTAACAGAACAAACCAGCCAGTTTGCGACCATGGAACTACCTCGTTCCACCACTGGTCGCTCCATTTTTCTTCCCTGCTCCCATTTTGTTTGTGGTAGTGATAGTTCGGATGAGGATTACCTGGACTGTTACGGTACTGCTCTCACCTCACCTGACCCTCTGACCCCCGTTGCTTTGAGCCCAGAGGAGGCTCGCTCCATATATGAGGAGCTTAAGGCCCAGTCAGCCCCGGCGTTGGATCTCCGCCGCAGTTGTTCGTTCAGCCAGCCTCCTGTAATTAGCGACACCCAGTATTCGCTATACGAGGGAACCCGCTTGGCTGTGTGGACGGGGTTCCACAGCAAGCGCCGACGTCCACGTCGGAGGCGGAAGGCTCCCCGGGTTCCAGGGTCACCTGCAGCTAATGCTGCTTCTGTTGGTCTTGCAGCTAATGCTGCTTTTGTTGGTCCTGCAGCTACCCATGCTGCTTTTGTTGGTCCTGCAGCTACCCATGCTGCTTTTGTTGGTCCTGCAGCTACCCATGCTGCTTTTGTTGGTCCTGCAGCTACCCATGCTGCTTTTGTTGGTTCTGCAGCTGATGCTGCTTTAGTTGGTTCTGCAGCTAATGCTGCTTTAGTTAGTCGTGCAGCCGAAGCTGTTCTTGTTAGTCCCGCAGCCCCTGCTGCTTTTGTTAGTCCCGCAGCCCCTGCTGCTTTTGTTAGTCCCGCAGCCCCTGCTGCTTTTGTTAGTCCCGCAGCCCCTGCTGCTTTTGTTAGTCCCGCAGCCCCTGCTGCTTTTGTTAGTCCCGCAGCCCCTGCTGCTTTAGTTGGTTCTGCAGCTACTGCTGCTCTTGTTGGTCCCGCAGCCCCCGATGCTGCTTTAGTTGGTTCTGCAGCTACTGCTGCTCTTAGTCCCGCAGCTCCCGCTGCTCTTGTTAGTCCAGCAGCCGATGCCGTTTTTGTTAGTCCAGCAGCCGATGCCGTTTTTGTTAGTCCAGCAGCCGATGCCGTTTTTGTTAGTCCAGCAGCCGATGCCGTTTTTGTTAGTCCAGCAGCCGATGCCGCTTTTGTTAGTCCCGCAGCTCCCGCTGCTTTTGTTGGTCCTGCAGCCCAGGCTGCTTTGGTCTCGGCTCCTGTTCCTGTCACGGATCCGGCTCCTGTTCCTGTCACGGATCCGGCTCCTGTTCCTGTCACGGATCCGGCTCCTGTTCCTGTCACGGATCCGGCTCCTGTTCCTGTCACGGATCTGGCTTCTGTTCCTGGGCCTTCAGCTGTCGCCGCAGTTGCAGCCACCTTTATTGCTGCAGTCACCGCTGCTCTGGTGTCAGCTGCTGCTCCGGTCCCTGCAGCCGCCGGGTTCCCAGGCGGGTCGACGCACAGGTCGTCGTCGCCGTCTCTTCAGTCTCCGGACGGGTCGACGCAGAGGTCGCCGTCGTCGCCGTCTCTTCAGTCTTCGGACGGGTCGACGCAGAGGCCGTCGCCGCCGTCCCTTAACTTTGAACTTTGTTTGTCACCCCAGGAGATGTGGTGGGATGACAATGAGGACACCACCACCCTGCTCCTGTCTCCTTGGGGGGCCCCTGAGAACTGTGCTCCTGTCCTGGCCCCTCAGCTCCAGCTGGCTCAAAGTTTGTCGCCGCCGGGCAGTCCGCCCGGGGCTCCCCAGCCTTGTTCGTCGCCGCCGGGCAGTCCGCCTGGGAGTCCTCAGCCGTCTTGCTGCTCCCCGGCTCTCTGCTCGCCATCCGGCAGTCCGCCTAGGGGTCTCCTGCCTCGTGGGTCGTGTGCTGGCCCCCGGCCTGGGGGTCCTCGGCCTGCTTTCCGGCTGGCTTTCCGGTCCCCGGTTCTCCAGCCGGCTCAAGGGTCTCGGGCTCTGTCTTCTGGTTCGCCGCCTCCCGGCCGTCCGCCCGAGGCTCTGTCTTCTGGTTCGTCGCCTCCCGGCCGTCCGCCCGAGGCTCTGTCTTCTGGTTCGTCGCCTCCCGGCCGTCCGCCCGAGGCTCTATCTTCTGGTTTGTCGTCTCTGCCTTCTGGTTCGTCGCCTCCCGGCCGTCCGCCCGAGGCTCTGTCTTCTGGTTCGTCGCCTCTGCCTTCTGGTTCGTCGCCTCTCCAGTCCTGTTCGCCGCCTCCCGGCCGTCCGCCCGAGGCCCGGCTTTCTGGTTCGTCGTCTCTTCAGTCCTGTTCGCCGCCTCCTGGCCGTCCGCCGGAGGCACTCCTGGTCCGTTTGCCGCCTCCTGGCCGTCCGCCGGAGGCACTCCTGGTCCGTTTGCCGCCTCCTGGCCGTCCGCCGGAGGCACTCCTGGTCCGTCTGCCGCCTCCTGGCCGTCCGCCGGAGGCACTCCTGGTCCGTCTGCCGCCTCCTGGCCGTCCGCCGGAGGCACTCCTGGTCCGTCTGCCGCCTCCTGGCCGTCCGCCGGAGGCACTCCTGGTCCGTCTGCCGCCTCCTGGCCGTCCGCCGGAGGCACTCCTGGTCCGTCTGCCGCCTCCTGGCCGTCCGCCGGAGGCACTCCTGGTCCGTCTGCCGCCTCCTGGCCGTCCGCCGGAGGCACTCCTGGTCCGTCTGCCGCCTCCTGGCCGTCCGCCGGAGGCACTCCTGGTCTGCTGCGCCCGGTCCCTCCTCCGGGCCTCCCTCCGCCCGCCCGGTCTGGTGTTTCGGGCCCTCCTCCGGGCCTCCCTCCCCCCGCCCGTCCTAGTTTGTTTGGGGCTGTCTGGGATCCGCCCCTTGCCGGGGGGGTTCTGTTACGATTCCTCCCTCTGCCCCTGTCTGTTATGTTTGGTTCTGTGTCTCACCCTCCTGCCACACCATATATGGACTTCCTCCACTTTCCGCCCTCCACTCACTGCTGGACTAATTGACTCATTCGATGCACCTGTTACTCCCTCCATTTTAAAAGCACCCCTCAGTCCTCAGTTCGGGGCTGGTTTGTCACTTCCACTCACACATTGCCTTCACTTCTGCTTATTCATTCATGCTGCACACTACTCCTCCACATCTCTGGTCGGTCTGTTTGTTTGTTCGTTTGTCCGTAAGGCACCTGTCTGTTTTTTGTTTGTTAGTTTGAATTGTTTGGCCTGCCTTTTGCAGTGTATTTTTTGTTGTTACTTTGTCCTGTTAGTTTTGTACGTTTGTTTCCGTCCATCCTGCCTCCTGCAGTGATTTTAGTTTGTTACTTTGTACATCTGCTTTGTCCGTTAGTTTGGTCCACATTAGTGTGTAGTTTCAGTTGTTACTTTGTATGTTGGGTTATGGTTTTGTTTGTATGTTGTTACAGCGTTTTTGGGTCTCTTTAATTTGATACTTTGTTGGTTTGTGTAGTTTCCTGTGTCCCCTGCCCTTCTTTTGTTAATAAATGTATCTTTTTGTTCTTACTCGTTCGTCCCGTTAGTCCGTTCGTAACAGATATCTAATCACAACATTTAATGTCACTTTTTGTAAATATACAAACAGTGAATATTTTGGATTAGGTAAATAGCTTCTGTGATCTATTTCTGTTAACTCTGACAAACACAATTTTATCTGTCTGAGGTTGAGTCATTGTAAAACGTGCTTGTCTTTGACAACAAAATTATGAATGAGTTAAGGAAACAGAGAAGAAAAGCTCTGGAATGGATGTGGTGGATAAACACAGAAAACACTGCTCTGCTAGCTCTTTTAAAAACTTTATCTCTTTTTCTCAATATGTACTCAGCACCAATATATAAATAAATAAATTACTACTGAAATATTCAACAAATAGTTACCGTATTTTCCTCACTATAAGGCGCACCTAAAGGTTTCAATTTTCTCAAAAGCCGACAGTGCGCCTTATAATCCGGTGCGCCTTATATATGGATCAATATTGAGTCAGTCACGCAGTAGAACACGGGAATACACCAGCAGCCAGAGAATTTTCTTTATGTAACCGAAAGAAACAGAAAGAAACTAAATTAACAAATAATACACATTGTTACACATTTGGTAAGTTACACTTGCACATGCTAGCTTGACTTGAATGAAGCTAATTACAATAACACGCACAAGTAATTTATCACACGTAACAGGTAACAACTAACATACTTCTAATGACAATAAACATGTTAATACTTACAAAGACAAATGCTTTCCAAGGCACAAACGTAATAATGCGGTGCGCCTTATAGTGCGGAAAATATGGTAAATATGAAATTTACAATTGGTAATTTTGTTTAAATCATTTATAAAAGAAAACATCAATAAATAAAATGATAACAACAAACTTTTAAAAGCAATACTACGATATTGACATATCTATATTATCTATATGAGAATCAGGAAAATATAGCTTTCATGTTCTGGAAAAAAATTTGAAAATCTCTCATGAAACGTGTGAAAATAACATTTTATTTGTGAAGGCAGGTTGACAACTAACCATCGTGAGCCAGGTCTGTTTGTAGCCTCATGCTACTACTGTGACAGACACCCTCAAGGTAAACCATTTGTTTGTTTCTTTTCTTTCTTCCTTTAATTTTTTTTAGAAAGCCTGTGTGGGTTGTGTCATTTTCATTTTGTGCTTAACATACTTAAAAAAAGACAACATATGATTTTTATTATATCTATTTTTAAAAATAATATTACATCTGACCACTCCCTCCCCATAATAGCCAAATGCAAATTCTTTATCTGTTCACTGTACTTCTGTCCTGCTGACTGTTCTTATACTTTGTGTGGCGCATCAGAGGTCACATCTGCAGCCTCAGAATGATGAACACACTCACTCTTCTGCTGGTTGTTTTCTCTCTGCCCTGTGAGTTCTCCGGCTTTTTTTAGTTTACCTTACATCAGATAACATCAACTGATGGTCATTCAGTGATGGCTGAAAACTTCCCAGATGACTGTAACACATTCTTTTATTTCTTGTCATCAGGTTGTACAGGTCAGAGTATGGAGTCCATTCCTTCTACTTCAGTGGTGAAAAAGCCTGGAGAGACTCTGAGTCTCTCCTGCAGGGGATCTGGATTCCCATTTAACTGCTGTGGAATGAGCTGGATAAGACAACCTGCAGGAAAAGCACTGTTATGGATAGGGAGAGGCTTCTCAGACGCCAGCAGTAACACTTATGCCAGCAGTGTGAGAGGACGTATAGAAATCAGTAGAGATGACAGCAACAGCATGGTTCACCTGAGACTGTCCAACCTGAAGCCAGAGGACTCTGCTGTGTATTACTGTGCTAAACACACACAGTGTTTAATGTAAGCTGGGAGGCTTTACAAAAACCTCTTTTTCCACCTACAACCTGCAGGTGGCAGTAGGAGATCTAAAATATGATGATAAAAGCACCACTGTGAACAATCCAATCCCCTGGGAACAATGAGAGAGGAGGAGTCATCCTGTGAGGAGGAGTCAATGCAAAACTCTCACATCTTCCACCTCTATTTATCTGACTGCAGAGACAATGACAGAGAACAGTGAACACACAGTTTAACATGATGGACTATAGTACAGGACTGCTGCTGTTAACTCTTTGTTGGGCAGGTACAAAGTTTCACTGATCTTAATTGGACATATTTTCATGACCAACATGTTGCATGACATGAATTTGTCTTTTTGTTTTAACAGGTGTTGATGCTCAGATTCTGACAGAATCTGAACCAGTGGTAAAAAGACCTGGAGAATCCCACAGATTGACCTGTACAGCGTCTGGATTCACATTCAGCAGCTATGAGATGAACTGGGTCAGACAGGCTCCTGGAAAAGGACTGGAGTGGGTTGCATACATTAGCAGTGGTGGTGGCAGCACCTACTACTCTCAGTCAGTCAAAGGCCGTTTTACCATCTCCAGAGACAACAGCAGAAACCAGCTGTATCTGCAGATGAACAGTTTGAAAACTGAAGATTCTGCAGTTTATTACTGTGCTCGAGAGTCACAGTGATTAAAACCGGCTGAGCAGCTGTACAAAATCCTACAGTAGTTCTTAGTAGACTGAGAGGCACCAAGATTGAAGTGATATATTGTTTTATTTCTGTACCTGTTTTTGATGGACACCCTCTCACTGATACGTACATTTATAAAACCTTTCCATGAAGAAATGTGATTATTTAACAATATTCATTAAACACAACATCACTAGGGTATAAATAAAGGAAATACAACATCCTCAGTATGCAAACAACCCAGAGCATGAACCATAGTTCTAATCACACATTATATATAATGATAGATATATAATATGATGATATACATAATATAAATAGTAGCCTCCAAAGAAAGGTGTGTGGAGTGACTCGAGTGACACACTATACTTTCTTCTGCATTACAGAAATTGATCTGCCCCAGATTAAAAAAAATAAATATTTAATAAAATATTGAATAGATACCTGACACTTAGATCCTGGACTAATCTACTGTACAGTTTAACATTTCTGCTTGGAATCATTAAAATGTCCTGCTTTTTGATTCGTTTTCTTATCCTAACTGGGCTGAAAGATTCTGCAGCCTCAGGATGATGAACACACTCACTCTTCTGCTGGTTGTTCTCTCTCTGCCCTGTGAGTTCTCCGGCTTTTATTAGTTCACCTTATATTAAATAACAGCAGTCAGTGACCTGAAAAACCTCCCAGATGACTCTAACACATTCTTTTATTATTCCTCTTCTTTCTCGTCGTCAGGTTGTACAGGTCAGAGTATGGAGTCCATTCCTTCCACTTCAGTGGTGAAAAAGCCTGGAGAGACTCTGAGTCTCTCCTGCAGAGGATCTGGTTTCACATTTAGCTGCTGTGTTATGTCTTGGATAAGACAACCTGCAGGAAAAAGAGTAGAATGGATAGGGAGCGGCTTCTCAGATGCCAGCAGAAACACTTATGCCAGCAGTGTGGGAGGACGTGTAGAAATCAGTAGAGATGACAGTAGCAGCATGGTTCATCTGAGACTGTCCAACCTGAAGCCAGAGGACTCTGCTGTGTATTACTGTGCTAAACACACACAGTGTTTAATGTAAGCTGGAAAGATTTACAAAAACCTCATTTTACACCTACAACCTGCAGGTGGCAGTAAGAGATCTAAAATATGATGGTGAAAGCACCACTGTGAACAATCCAACCCCCTGGGAACAATGAGAGAGGAAACCCCTTAAAGCACCTGCGATACATTTGTTTTATCAAAAAACAGTTGAGTTGTCAACTGATAATATTGTTTTTTTTTTCTGTCAAATTTTTATTTCAGAGCTGCAATAAGAAGAAATTAATTGCATTATAAATATTACATCTAATAGTTACATTAAAATTGATTTACCACTGTATTTATAATAAGGAGTTATAAACTACACAACAGATAGATACAATTCAGACATGTTACATTTCAGAGTGTAATATAGACAATGATTGATTGATTTTAATATATATGAATTCCATTATTAATGAATCATGTAAATTTCAAATCAAAACAGTAAATTAGTAACAATATTCTTTAAACTACCTTAATTTTATTACATTTTGAAATAAAATTGTTGCCAGTTTTTCAGCAAATGTTTCACATCAGACTGTCACAAACATTCAGTTTCACCGAAATCATATTAATCATTAAAAAAAAGGTTTTTAACAGCTGACACAGCCAGCCTCTGGGACTGTGCAGCCAGGTCAACGTCTGACCATCAGCTGTCAGGTCTCTTCTTTTGTGGGCTACTGGATCCGACAGCCTGCAGGGAAAGAAATGGAGTTTCTGTAGCCGCACGTGCTGGCTGTGACACATATTGTGACATATTGAAATTACCTGCATGTGCAGAAGCAGAGGATAAATACTTACTTAAAGGGAGAGGTAGTACATAGAAATATTAAAGAATGGAAAATATTAAATTAACATGTTACAAAAAATATACTAAAATGTTCAAGAACATATGTCACATGTAAGGTAGAAAATCTATTCACCAAACTTTAAATGACATCAAATTCAAAGCCAGTTCTATCCTGTGAGGAGGAGTCAATGCAAAACTCATATCTTCTACCTCTATTTATCTGACTGCAGAGACAATGACAGAGAACAGTGAACACACAGTTTAACATGATGGACTATAGGACAGGACTGATGCTGTTAACTCTTTGTTGGGCAGGTACAAAGTTTTACTGAGCTTAACTGGACATATTTTCATTACCAACATGTTGCATGACAAGCATTTGTCTTTTTGCTTTAACAGGTGTTGATGCTCAGACTCTGACAGAATCTGAACCAGTGGTTAAAAGACCTGGAGAATCCCACACACTGACCTGCACATATTCAGGGTTTGGTGGTGGTATTGATTTTGCTTGGATCAGACAGGCTCCTGGAAAAGGACTGGAGTGGGTTGCTAACATCTACAGAAGTGGTGGCACCTACTACTCTCCTTCAGTCAAAGGCCGTTTTACCATCTCCAGAGACAACAGCAGAAACCAGCTGTATCTGCAGATCAACAGTTTGAAGACTGAAGATTCTGCTGTTTATTACTGTGCTTAAGAGTCACAGTGACTAAAACCGGCCGAGCAGCTGTACAAAATCCTACAGTAGTTCTTAGTAGACTGAGAGGCACCAAGATTGAAGTGATATATTGTTTTATTTCTGTACCTGTTTTTCATGGACATCGTCTTACTCTTATGTACATTTATAAAAACCTTTCCATAAAGAAATATAATTATTTAACAGTATTCATTAAACACAACAATCACTAGTGTATGAATAAAGGAAATACAACATCAGTAACAGCATCAGTATGCAAACAACCCAAAGCATGAACCATAGTTTTAATCACACATTTCATATAATGATAGATATATAATATGATGATATGCATAATGATTATATAAATGTGATTTGAGTGACTATACTTTCTTTCCTGTTATGGAAATCAATTTGCCCCAGATAAAAAAAAAAGAATTACTACTTAGCAATAAATATTTAATAAAATATTTAATAGGCTGACACTTAGATCCTGGACTGAACTACTGTACAGTTTAACATTTCTGCTTGGAATCATTAAAACGTTTTGCTTCTTGATGTCTTTTCTTATCTTAACTGGGCTGAAAGATGCTGCAGTACTTTTGGCGTCGTTGGATTAGAAACAAATCCACTGGAGCCTCATGCTACTATTATTACTGTGCCAGACACCCACAAGATAAACCGGCATGAACAGCTGTTACATAAATTCACCAGAGGAGGCGCCCTAAGACCACAAATTGTTAATCATAATTATTATTTTTTCTTCTTAGAAAGCCTGTGTTGGTTATGTTATTTTAATTTCATGGTTAAAATGTTAAAAGAGATAAAACATGGTTGTTGCTATATCTGTTCATAAATGTGATTTTATATCTGAAATTGATGGAGAAGTGCCACTCCCTCCCTATAATAGCGAAATGCAAATTTTTTATCTGTTCACTGTGTACTTCTGTCCTGCTGACTGTTCTTATACTTTGTGTGGAGCATCAGAGGTCACATCTGCAGCCTCAGAATGATGAACACACTCATTCTTCTGCTGGTTGTTCTCTCTCTGCCCTGTGAGTTCTCCTGCTTTTATTAGTTTACCTTATATTAAATAACAGCAGACCTGAAGACCTCCTAGATGACTGTAACACATTCTTTTATTTCTTGTCATCAGGTTGTACAGGTCAGAGTATGGAGTCCATTCCTTCTACTTCAGTGGTGAAAAAGCCTGGAGAGACTCTGAGTCTCTCCTGCAGGGGATCTGGATTCACATTTAACTGCTGTATTATGTCTTGGATAAGACAACCTGCAGGAAAAGGAGTAGAATGGATAGGGAGCGGCTTCTCAGATGCCAGCAGAAACACTTATGCCAGCAGTGTGGGAGGACGTGTAGAAATCAGTAGAGACGACAGTAACAGTATGGTTCATCTGAGACTGTCCAACCTGAAGCCAGAGGACTCTGCTGTGTATTACTGTGCAAGGATAGCAGAGGACCACAATGGTTAAAGTGCACAGAGAGGCTTTACAAAAACCTTCTCTTCCACCTACAACCTACAGGTGGCAGTGATGGTAAAAGCACCAGAGGGTGAAGACATGAGAACAAGTCCCACAGAGTGACAATTATCTCAGATAATTTCAGGTCTATCTAATCTTAGAGCTTTTATACTGCACAATATATTTGTAAAAATGTGGACTTTTACTTGCACTAAGGGCTTTTATGTATAAATAGTTTAAAGCAATAAAAAAAAACGTTTTTTCTTACAATTTCTTGTTCTTGTGTTTTATTACTTTTATTATTACTTTCGTCTTTTGTTGTGTTGAATGATGTAAACTAATTAAACATGTTGTTTTTTTGTGTCTTAAAATATTGTTAATTCAAAAATTGCTTTCTGCTATATTAAAATGTAAACTATTGTCTTTATAACAGAAGGTAACAAACTTAAATAACAGATTTGTCATCATATTGCACAAATTATACTTTGACACTCAAGACTGGGTCAGGCAGCACAGCTAATGAAATAATGCCTTTACTAAACCATACATGAGATCATAGTCAAATCCAGCTGTGAGGAGGAGTTAATGCAAAACTCAGATGTTGTACACCTCTACTTAACTTTCTGCAGAGATGACGACAGAGAACAGTGGACACACAGTTTAACATGATGGACTGTAGGACAGTACTGCTCCTCTCAACTCTCTGCTGGACAGGTGAAGAGTTTAATTGATCTTAATTGGGTTTATTTTTATTTTTGCCACCAACTTAATCATGACATGTATTTGTTTTTTGGTTTCACAGGTGTTTATGGTCAGACTCTGACAGAATCTGAACCAGTGGATAAAAGACCTGGAGAATCCCACACACTGACCTGTACAACATCTGGATTCACATTCAGCAGCTATGCTATGGCCTGGGTCAGACAGGCTCCTGGAAAAGGACTGGAGTGGATTGCTTATATTGGCACATCAAGTTCACCTATCCGTTACTCCCAGTCAGTCCAGGGTCGATTCACCATCTCCAGAGACGATTCCAGCAGTTAACTCTATCTACAGATGAGCAGTCTGAAGACTGAGGACACAGCAGTGTATTACTGTGCCAGAAGAGACACAATGAGAGACAGTAACAGGAGAGACATTCAAAAACTACTTCTGCTCTTGGGAACAATCTGTTATGTCTTAGTGTGCTGCTCTGCTAGTTTTCGTAAGAATTTTTTTTGACATTATATATATATAATTCATGTCAATAATATTTAAATTTTAAATTTAATTAAATTTTTTTTTACAAATGTATTTATTTTTCAGGATTTTTCTTGTGAATGAACATTTAAACATTTAAAAAGTCAGAACATATGGAATAAACATATGTGTCCCATATCTGAATTAATAACACTATTATACTATTTATTAATAAAATAATTAATAATCATTATTATGCCTGATTTTAACAGCTCTATCATGGCTTTATAAAGTCCAATGTGGTTTTCTCCTTCCTAAAGGAGTAGAGTTTATTCAAAAAATGAGGAAATGCAAATGTCTACCACAATTTCTTTACTTACAAGTTTTGGGGTGAGGTCAAACTGGACCAGCCTCCCTCTGAGGTGAAAAGAACCGGCAAGACAGTGATGATATCATGTGTCACGTCTGGTTATAACTTAATGAGCTACGCTATGAACTGAAGACAGACAGAAACAGAAACCAAGAAAAGGTGAAAAGAAGACATCAATAAATACTAAAACTAATGCTCACTTTTAAATGCAAAACCCAGACAATGACATTTCTCAATATAACAGAAAATGACAGCTTTACATGTGCAGGAAACGTGTGAAAATGTGAACAACTGAAAGGCAGTTAAATTGATTAAAAGATATCCAGAAGACAAACCACCAGTTTAGTGTCTGTATAGTTGTTACATGAATTCACCATAGGAGGAGCCCTAAGACCACAAGTTATTTTAATTATTTGTTTTTTCTGTTAGAAAAAATAAATATTGTTGTTGTTGTTAAATACCTTATTTTTAAATGTATAATAACCTGAAGCTATTTCTGTCCTGCTGACTGGTCTTATACAATGACTGGAGCATCAGAGGTTATATCTGCAGACTCAGGATGATAAACACACTCACTCTTCTGCTGGTTGTTCAGGGGATCTGGTTTTACATTTAGCTGCTGTGATATGTGTCGGATAAGACAAGCTGCAGGAAAAGGAGTAGAAAGGACAGAAACACTCTCTATGGCCTCATCAAACTCACTCCAGAATCTCTCCTTCTCTTCTAACTCACAGCCAACCTGTGGCGCATACCCACTGACTACATTCACCATCACCCCTTCAATTTCGAGCTTTAGGCTCATCACCCTCTCTGAGACTCTTTTCACCTCTATGACATTGTTCACAAACTCCCCCTTCAGGATCACTCCTACCCTGTTTCTCTTCCTATCCACACCATGGTAGAACAGTTTGTATCCTCCTCCAATACTACGGGCCTTGCTGCCCTTCCACCTTGTCTCCTGCACACACAGTACATCTACCTTCCTTCTCTCCATCATGTCAGCCAGCTCTCTGCCTTTCCCTGTCATCGTGCCAACGTTAAGAGTCCCTATTCTCAAACCTATGCTCCTGCCTTTTCCCTTCTCTCTCTGACCACGAACCCTTCTGCCTCCCCTCTTTCTTCGACCAACAGTAGTCAAATTTCCACCGGCACCCTGTAGGTTAACAGCATCGGCGGCGGTCGTTGTTAACCCGGGCCTCGACCAATCCGGTATGAAAGTCTTGTGAATGATTCGCATGGTTATTTAGGCAATTTTTACGCTGAATGCCCTTCCTGACGCAACCCTCTCTATTTATCCGGGCTTGGGACCGGCACAGAAGTCACTGGCTTGCAACCCCTGTGGCTAGATTATTTAATATAAATATAATATATATTAATATATAATAATATTTATAATTCATTAAAAACAATTCCTTTTATGCAAAGTGACTTCCTCCCAATCTGCTATAAAGACTTGATGTGATGTTGGTTAGAGCAGAAGAAAAGAAGCTCCCATCAGATCACCTTCAATACCAACCATGTTCTCTGTAGCTCTGCTGCTGCTGCTGGCTGCTGGATCCTGTGAGTGTCACTGAGACAGAGACACTGACAGTATGATCACAGTACACTGAGTGTTCACTGTTATTACACTGATCCATGTTTTCTTCTACAGGTGTGAAGTGTGAACAGCTGACACAGCCAGCCTCTGTGACTGTGCAGCCAGGTCAACGTCTGACCATCACCTGTCAGGTCTCTTATTCTGTGAGTGGCTACTGGACAGGTTGGATCAGACAGCCTGCAGGGAAAGGACTGGAGTGGATTGGTAGTGCACATGTTGGATATGGAACATACTACAAAGATTCACTGAAGAACAAGATCACTATCAATTTAGACTCTTCCAGCAAAACAGTGACTCTAAATGGACAGAATATGCAGCCTGAAGACTCTGCTGTGTATTACTGTGCAAAAGAGCCACACACAGTAAAACAAACCATCAGTAGAGATGAACAAAAACCCCTCAGTGTCTGAACTGCGATAACATGAAGCCACAAGAGGAGGAGCCCAAACGCAAAGGGAGAGAGAGTCCGTGGAAGTATTAAATAATGAAGTCATATACTGATATTTTATTAAATTAACCTCACTGTGGGAAAGATTCACAGTATTTCAGCTTCATCATGTTCTCTGTAGCTCTGACACAGCTCCTGTGAGGATCAGATGCTCAACATTATTAGGTTATTAATTTACTATTTTGCATAATCTAATCTTGTGTGTCCCATTTCACATGGATTAGTTCAATAGATGATTGCAATGATGTCAAAACTGAATAAAAATGTCCCTTTAAGTATTAAAATACTTTATATGACACAACATATATAGGCATGTATGCACAACTAAATATTTCAGATCAGCTAAACTGCTTCTGTGAATTACTGTAACTTTTTACTTTTGTCAAGTCCAACAAACATGAACTTGAATGAGTCAATACTTAGTAAACAGAACTCAGGGACAGAACAAATATGACTCTTTTTAACTCCTTTTCTTTAATCTTTTTTAAATTATTTTTTATCTTTGTTTATCTTTACTTTTATTTCTACTGGATTGTTTTTTTTCCATTCTAATAAAGTCTCTTAATCTTACTTACTTATTACTACCAGTAAGTAGAACTAAAGGACAGAACAAATATGACTCTTTTTAACTCCTTTTCTTTTATCTTTTTTAAATTATTTTTTATCTTTGTTTATCTTTACTTTTATTTCTACCGGATTGTTTTTTTCCATTCTAATAAAGTCTCTTAATCTTACTTACTTATTACTACCAGTAAGTAGAACTAAAGGACAGAACAAATATGACTCTTTTTAACTCCTTTTCTCTTATGTTTTTTTTTTTTATTTTCTCTTTACTTTTATTTCTACTTTATTGTTTTTTCTTCCATTCTATTAAAGTGTCTTAATGTTAAATTTGAGCAACTATTGTCTTTAGGTGGCACACACAGTTTATCTGAAAAAATAAAATCAAAAGATACCAGAAAGAATTAAAATTATGTCCACATGTACTGTAGTTACTGTTTTTATTTGAAAAACTCTGCTTTAAAATGTATAAAAACCGTGGTAGTGATGAGTAAAAAGCCTTCAGAGGGTAGTAAAGCTAATGTTGAAGTCGGTGTCGAAAAACATCTGCAGCTGTTTTCAGTTTCATGTAAATTGGATGCAAATATCCACCTGTAATGTTTTTTTTTTCTTTAGCATTTTTTGCATTTTGGAAGTCTGTTTACAATAATACAGTATCTGCTTTCAGAGATTGCACCATTTTATCTGGCATTAAAATGTTCACACAAGCAACAGCTCATGTAAAGGCAGGTCTATGCAAATGTTCCCTTCTATATAATATCTAGCAAGAGAAAGTGTCAGAACGTTTTGGTCAGAACAACTGACAGCTTTATAAATATTAGAGAGACTTTAAACCAAAATCACAGTCACAACTGTAATCTTTAGAAAATATGTTCACCTGGAGTTTACTTCTACTTACTGTTCATGGTAAGAAAATCTCTCTTCCAGTTACAAAGTCAAATATATCCAAGTTCAATGAAGAATGACCACAATTTATTTTATTACAGGGGTTTGGGGTGGAGTCAAACTGGACCAGTCTCCCTCGGAGGTGAAAAGACCTGGAGAGACAGTGAGGATTTCATGTGTCACGTCTGGTTATACCATGACTGACTATCCTATGAACTGGATAAGACAGAAGCCAGGGAAAGCTCTGGAGTGGATAGGCTTGCTATACACAGATACTGTCACTCCAATCTATGCCAGTTCCTTTCAAAGTCGTTTCAGTTTTTCTCAAGATGTTCCCAGCAGCACTCAGTACCTCGAGATCAGGAGTTTGACAACTGAAGATTCTGCTGTTTACTTCTGTGCTCGAAGACACAGTGACTAAAGACAGTGGAGCAGCTGTGCAAAAACCCTCAAAGATGAAAGGTCTGTGCAGTGATCATAGGGACTCACAGCTTATAATATAAAATAAGTTGTTATAAGTATAACAAGACCTTTGAAAGAAAATGTGAATGAACTCAGATTCCATAATTTATTAATATTAATGACTTTTTGGTCTGTTGCCATGACCAGCACCTAAAGTTTGGTCAAGACCTTTTTGTTTGTGTGTGTGACTGTGTGTGTGTGTGTGTGTGTGTGTGTGTGTGTGTGTGTGTATTAGTTTGTCTATATTTTTTGTACGAAAGAGCCTCTACTCTTGAGAAAAGAGAAATAAGCTGCAAAGGCTTTGGTAACTTTGATATATAATTTTGGGTATCCAATGTACTGCATGAACATACCATAGCTTATATACATACATACTTTCCCTGCTTGGTGCATTCAGTCACCAATATCAGTTACACTTGGTGAAAAGGAATAAAGAAACCATAAGTATAAGCATAATGTCTGAAAAATACTAGCTGGTACTGCATCTCCATCTCCTAGTGTCAATCTTGAACTGCTGCCGGAAGAGGTGGAGTTAATGCAAAGCAAATGCCTCTACTTATCTGTCTGCACAGAGGATGATAGAGAACAGTGGACACACAGTTTAACATGATGGACTATAGGACAGGACTGCTGCTTCTAACTCTGTGCTGGGCAGGTGAAGATTTCACTCCTCTTCATCTGACTTCCTTTTTTTTTTTTACAGTTACCAACTGACTGTATGTGACTGCTGTTGTTTTTATCTTTGCAGGTGTTGATGCTCAGACTCTGACAGAATCTGAACCAGTGGTTAAAAGACCTGGAGAATCCCACATGTTGACCTGCACAGCCTCTGGGTTCACATTCAGCAGCTATGGCATGCACTGGGTCAGACAGGCTCCTGGAAAAGGACTGGAGTGGGTTGCTTACATTTACAGTAGCTACATCTACTACGCTCAGTCAGTCAAAGGCCTTTTTACCATCTCCAGAGACAACAGCAAACAACAGGTGTATCTGCAGATGAGCAGCCTGAAGACTGAAGATTCTGCTGTTTATTACTGTGCTCGACACTCACAGTGACTGAAACTGGCCGAGCAGCTGTACAAAATCCTATGGTTACCATGCTTAGTCAGCTAATTATGTCATTTTTGTTGGGTAATTAGTTTGTTTATTTCTAATCAACATATACAGTTTTTTGCATTCATTGTATTCATAAAACCTGACCCATATCATTCACAACAATAATTGCTGGGATTTTAAAAATAAAAACATTGTCTTTTCTGATCTCAGCTAAAGAAGTTCGCGACATGCATTTGAAATAATTAATAATTTCCACAAAAGCTCCTACATTTGTGCCAAACTGCTAAATTTTAAAATAGGTTTAATATGTTTTTCTATTAAACCATTCATAAGAAAAACAAATTTGATATTTAAAGCAGGGTTGAGTAAAGACAGCATAAAAAAGGTAATATAGCTACTTTATTCCTACGCTCATCGTGTTTTGTATGAACCTGACAGATAGGCATCATTATCAATCATTATCATATTTACATATTAATCACCACGTTATTTTAGTGTTTCCCTGTATTTATGTAAAAAAACAAAATAACAATTAAAATAATTGCACAATAACAATAACAATAACAGTACTATCTCTGCACATGATAAAATTTAGCCACAACAAAATATTTTTTTACCACAGACTTTGTGCAGACCTGCAGTCATCTAATTTATTTGTAAATATGTACATAGTTTACATGTATTCCAGCTATTTACATAATTTATAATTACACGATTGAAATGTAAATACTTTCATCTACTTTGTTTTTAATAAATGAAAACAAAATGTACCACGTATTAAAATAAATGCTCATGACACAATTTCAAGCTATGACTACAACACATCAGTTCATTTTTGTCTTATAACCATTGGTGTTCTTCTGTATGCAAAGTGAACTACCTCCCAGTCTGCTATAAAGACTTGACGTCATGTTAGTTAGAGCAGAAGAAGAGAAGCTCCCATCAGATCACCTTCAATACCAACCATGTTCTCTGTAGCTCTGCTGCTGCTGCTGGCTGCTGGATCCTGTGAGTGTCACTGAGACAGAGACACTGACAGTATGATCACAGTACACTGAGTGTTCACTGTTATTACACTGATCCATGTTTTGTTCTACAGGTGTGAAGTGTGAACAGCTGACACAGCCAGCTTCTGTGACTGTGCAGCCAGGTCAACGTCTGACCATCACCTGTCAGGTCTCTTATTCTGTGGGCAGCTATCACACAGCCTGGATCAGACAACCTGCAGGGAAAGGACTGGAGTGGATTGGTAGCAGGCGCGTTGGAGGAGACACATACTACAAAGATTCACTGAAGAACAAGTTCAGTATTGATTTAGACTCTTCCAGCAACACAGCGACTCTAAATGGACAGAATCTGCAGCCTGAAGACTCTGCTGTGTATTACTGTGCCAGACTCCCACAGTCACACAAACCATCAGTAGAGCTGAACAAAAACCCCTCAGTGTCTGAACAGTTGTAACATGAATCCACCAGAGGAGGAGCCCTCAGACCATGAATGATTTCTAGACCATGTCACTGTTACAGCAAATTCAATTTAGTAAATGTTTGATAAATAATAATTATTTCACTAATTGATAAATCAACAAGATCATGGTGGACATGCTCATTGTCATTTCCCCTCTGTTGATGTGGACAAACTCATTCAGCATATTTAATTTCCACTGTTAACACAGCACTTAACATCAAGCATGTACTTCCTCCTAACCCTCATCTACTACAGTGAGGACAAAGTCATTCATCTCTTCTCTGAATAACAAGTTCCAGTAAACAGTTTATTATAATTTCACAGACTGAGACGATACAACTTCATGAGGTGCTGTATGACAACCTGTGATGTGTCTGTGGGTCTGAACTAAAACAGTAAGAACAACTCTGATTGGCTGACTCATTCTTCTCATTTAAATCTATGCAAATGTGGTGATGTAACTCATCACTAACGTATAAAAAACGTAGATCTTACTGTTAGTGGAGTTCACAACACATCAGTTTGACCATAAATCATGTTTTCTATCACTTTGCTGCTGCTGTTGGCAGCTGGATGCTGTGAGTCTCTCTGGATTTGTCATACAGCATTTGATAGTTGTTCTTTTAAAATATAAATTAATTTATTGATGATTTGTTATAAAACAGTTTTCTTCTTTTACCAGGTGTGAAGTGTGAACAGCTGACACAGCCAGCCTCTGTGACTGTGCAGCCAGGTCAACGTCTGACCATCAGCTGTCAGGTCTCTTATTCTGTGAGCAGCTACTAGTACAGCTTGGATCAGACAGCCTGCAGGGAAAGGACTGGAGTGGATTGGAGATGCACATGTTGGACATAGTACCACATTCTACAAAGATTCACTGAAGAACAAGTTCAGTATTGATTTAGACTCTTCCACCAACACAGTGACTCTAAATGGACAGAATCTGCAGCCTGAAGACTCTGCTGTGTATTACTGTGCAAGAGAGTCACAGTAACACAAACCATCAGTAGAGCTGAACAAAAACCTCTCAGTGTCTGAACACCTGTTCCATGAAGCCAGCTCAGACTTGGAGACATGAGGAAACTCTTGGTCTGTCCTGAAGGTAAGCTGGCTTCACATTTAGCTGCTGTGTGAGACAACATACACTAACTTCATGAATTATTGTTTTTAAATTCAGTTTTACATGTTTGCATATTTTTAAAGTCAATCACCTCTCAAACCTGCATGAAAAGTTAAATGAAGAAGAGGAGAAGTTCTGGTCATTCTCTGACTGACGACAGCTAAGCAACAGGTTGGATCAGACACTGTGAAGGAAAACCAATGGAGTGGATTTTGCCTCCAAGGGGAAATGGAGACTTTTACCAAAATAATGCTCTGAAGAACAAGTTCATTTACAACACATACGCTGCCATAAGTTCTGTGAAATTAACAGGACAGAATCTGCAGCTGGAGGACACAACTGTTTATTACTGTGTACGTGCAGCAGCCAGTGCAAATACCAGAAAAACCTATGACTCACTCATGAGGACACATGTTGTGTTGAGAACATCGCCCCCAGTGACACTGATCTTCAACATACCTGTACAAGTGAGAATCACAAACATGGTAATGTGATCACTGATTTGTGATTCATAATGACACTATTCAAACATCTGGAGGAGATTGTCCACAATTTATCCTCATCCAGGCTTAACTAAAGTGAATAACCTGATAATAATAACAATAATAATCATTATCATCATCATCGTTTTCATAATGTGGTGAATTCTACAAAAACGTTTTTTTGTTCTCTCCTTTTCTTTCAAATATTTTACAAGAAAGGGCACAACAGCAGCTGCTTCATAGCTAAAATTCAGATATGTGACATTTCAGTGTGTAATAAAGACATACTGTCTGCAGACATATTGTACTGTTCATGTAGTAACACTGACAAGATTCTTCTATTTGCTGCAGTTGGATCAACACTGATGCTTCAGTGTGTGATTCTGTGCAAACCCAGTGACACTCTTACTTTACATTAAAAATAGTAAAATAGTAAAAATATTCTTTACAAACTACCTTCATTCCATTCAATTTTGAATTGAAATTGATGCCAGCATTTTACATTTCAGTATTTACATTATACAGTAAAGGTAAAAATATTCTCACTGTAAATCCAGAAATATTGTCTAAAGCAGAGAACATTTTCAAGTCAGTGAAGTCAGATCTATGGAAGCATTTATTTTATTCCAGGAAAATCAAAGGACATTATTTGCTATTCAACAATAAATCATGTGAGTCTTATTTACATTTTAGTTGTTCTTTCTGACCATACAGTATATTTTAAAACATTTCTTTCAGTACACTGACTGTTCACTGTTATTACACTGATCCATGTTTTCTTCTACAGGTGTGAAGTGTGAACAGCTGACACAGCCAGCCTCTGTGACTGTGCAGCCAGGTCAACGTCTGACCATCAGCTGTCAGGTCTCTTATTCTGTGGGCTACTGGATCCGACAGCCTGCGGGGAAAGAAATTGAGTTTCTTCAGCCGCGTATGCTGGCTGTGACACATATTGTGACATATTGAAATTACCTGCATGCGCAGAAGCAGATAAGGATAAATACTTACTTAAAGGGAGAAGTAGTACATGGAAATATTAAAGAATGGAAAATAAATAAATTAACATTTTACAAAAAATATACTGAAATGTTCAAGAACATATGTCACATGTAAGGTAGAAAATCTACACACAGTAACATAAACCATCAGTAGAGCTGAACAAAAACCCCTCAGTTTCTGAACTGTGATAACATGAATCCACAAGAGTAAAAGCCCAAAGTCAAAGGGAGAGGGAGTCCATGGAAGTATTAAATACTCAAATAGTTATATACTAATATTTTATTAAATTAACCTCACTGTGAGAAAAAATCACATTATTTCAGCTTCAATCATGTTCTGTGTAGCTCTGACACGGCTCCTGTGAGGATGAGATGCTCAACATCCAAAGTTATTATTTACTTTAGCATTTTGCATAATCTAATCTTGTGTGTCCCATTTCACATGGATTAGTTTAATAGATGATTGTAAAGATGTCAATAATTAATAAAAATATCTCTTAAGTATTAAAATACTTTATATGACACAACATATATAGGCATGTATGCACAACTAAATATTTTAGATTAGTTAAACTTCTTCTGTGAATTACTGTAACTTTTTACTTTTGTCAAGTCCAACAAACATAAACTTGAATGAGTCAATACTTAGTAAACAGAACTCAGGGACAGAACAAATATGACTCTTTTTAACTCCTTTTCTTTTATCTTTTTTTAATTATTTTTTATCTTTACTTTTATTTCTACCTGATTGTTTTTTCCATTCTAATAAAGTCTCTTAATCTTACATTTGAGCAACTATTGTCTTTATAGGGAGGTGGCACACACAGTTGAAATAAAAATAAATCTACCAGAAATAATTTAACTTCTTCTTATAACCACATGTACTGTAGCTACTGTTTTTGTATAAAAAACTATGGTTTAAAATGTATAAAAACAGTTGTAGTGATGAGAAAAAGCCTTCAGAGGGTAGTAAAGCTAATGTTGAAGCCGGTGTTGAAAAACATCTGCAGCTGTTTTCAGTTTCATGTAAATTGGATGCAAATATCCACCTGTAATTTATTCATTTTTCTTTAGCATTTTTTTTTTTTTTTTCCATTTTAGAAGTGTGTTTACAATAATACAGTAGTCTGCTTTCAGAGATTGCACCATTTTATCTGGCATTGAAATGTTCACACAAGCAACAGCTCATGTAAAGGCAGGTCTATGCAAATGTTCCTTTCTATATAATATCTAGCAAGAGAAAGTGTCAGAACATTTTGGTCAGAACAACTGACAGCTTTATAAATATTAGAGAGACTTTAACCCAAAATCACAGTCACAACTGTAATCTTTAGAAAATATGTTCACCTGGAGTTTACTTCTACTTACTGTTCATGGTAAGAAAATCTCTTTTGTAGATACAAAGTCAAATATATCCAAGTTCAATGAAGGCTGACCACAATTTATTTTATTACAGGGGTTTGGGGTGAGATCAAACTGGACCAGTCTCCCTCGGAGGTGAAAAGACCTGGAGAGACAGTGAGGATTTCATGTGTCACGTCTGGTTATACCATGACGAGCAATGCTATGAACTGGATAAGACAGAAGCCAGGGAAAGCTCTGGAGTGGATGGGGTATCTCAACACAGCTTCAGTCACTCCAACCTATGCCAGTTCCTTTCAAAGTCGTGTCAGTTTTTCTCAAGATGTTCCCAGCAGCACTCAGTACCTCGAGATCAGGAGTTTGACAACTGAAGATTCTGCTGTTTACTTCTGTGCTCGATTACACAGTAACTAAAGACAGTGGAGCAGCTGTGCAAAAACCCCCAAAGATGAAAGGTCTGTGCAGTGATCATAGGGACTCACAACTTATAATATAAAATAAGTTGTTATAAGTATAACAAGACCTTTGAAAGAAAATGTGAATGAACTCAGATTCCATAATTTATTAATATTAATGACTTTTTGGTCTTTTGCCATGACCAGCACCTAAAGTTTGGTCAAGACGATTTTGTTTTGTGTGTGTGTGTGTGTGTGTGTGTATTTGTTGGTGTTGTGTTTTTATGTTTTGTACTGAAGAGCATCTCCTCTTGAGAGAAGAGAAAAGGGCTGCAAAGGCTTTGGTGACTTTGATGTATAACTTTGGGTATCCAATTTACTGCATGAACATACCATAGCTTATATACATACATACTTTCCCTGCTTGGAGCATTCAGTCACCACTATCAGTTACACTTGGTGGAAAGGAATAAATAAACCATAAACATAAGGTCTGAAAAATACTAGCTGGTACTGCATCTTCACAAAAGGAATTTTAGACAAATATAATAATAAATGTCAGTGTGACAAACTTTATAATCTCCAAGTGTCAATCTTGAACTGCTGCCGGAAGAGGTGGAGTAAATGCAAAGCAAATGCCTCTACTTATTTGTCTGCACAGAGGATGATAGACAACAGTGGACACACAGTTTAACATGATGGACTATAGGACAGGACTGCTGCTTCTAACTCTGTGCTGGGCAGGTGAAGATTTCACTCGTCTTCATCTGACTTCTTTTTTTTTATTTATTACAGTTACTAACTGAATGCTTGTGACTGCTGTTGTTTTCATCTTTGCAGGTGTTGATGGTCAGACTCTGACAGAATCAGAACCAGTGGTTAAAAGACCTGGTGAATCGCACATGTTGACCTGCACAGCCTCTGGGTTCACATTCAGTGACTATGGCATGAACTGGGTCAGACAGGCTCCTGGGAAAGGACTGGAGTGGGTTGCTTATATTTACAGCAGTAGCAGCATCTACTACTCTCAGTCAGTCAAAGGCCGTTTTACCATCTCCAGAGACAACAGCAAACAGCAGGTGTATCTGCAGATGAACAGTTTGAAGACTGAAGATTCTGCTGTTTATTACTGTGCCAGAGACACAGTGACACAAGAGGAAGTAACGCTGTACAAAAACTCAGCACATTGAACAATGTAAAAAAAAAAAGCTCACTGCATTTAATATTCACAAAACAATAACACAATCTCAATTATACTAATTGTAATAAACAGTTTTTGTGCTCAATATTCCTATGATGTGGGATAATGTCTGATGAGACAGTATGATTGACATGACAAATGAATTAAATCTTTTGACATATCTTTATTTTGTTATATGTTTATCATCAATGTATAAGAGCATTCCACATTTAAATTATTTATATATTATTATATATATATATCTGGATCGTGTGTATGTATTTACCATGATTTGGGATTTGTTTTACTTTCCCGCTAAAGGTGTCTTGTATAAAAATATTAAGTTAATTCAAAAACATTCTTTTTTGTGTGTCAGAAATAAAAGTTGTTGACACAATAACTTGTGACTCATTTTAATGTCAATGTTCTTCTCTATGCAAAGTGAACTTCCTCCCAGTCTGCTATGAAGACTTGATGTCATGTTAGTTAGAGAAGAAGAAAAGAAGCTCCCATCAGATCACCTTCAATACCTTCATTTCAGTGTGTGATAAAGACATGTTTTCTATGTTCCCTGTTTGCAGACATATTGTTCATGTAGTAACACTGAAAAGATTCTTCTTTTTGCTGCAGTTGGACCAACACTGATGCTTTACTGTGTGATTCTGTGCAAACCCAGTGACACTCTTACTTCACATTAAAAATAGTAAAATAGTAATAATGTTCTTTACAAACTACCTTCATTCCATTCAATTTTGAATTGAAATTGATGCCAGCATTTTACATTTCAGTATTTACATTATACAATAAAGGTAAAAATATTCTCACTGTAAATCCAAAAATATTTTCCAAATGTGTGACATGTCTAAAGCAGAGAACACTTTCAAGTCAGTGAAGTCAGATCTATGGAAGCATTCATTTTTTTAATATATTGTGACATATTGAAATTACCTGCTTGCGCAGAAGCAGAGGATAAATACTTACTTAAAGGGAGAGGTAGTACATGGAAATATTAAAGAATGGAAAATAAATAAATTAACATTTAACAAAATCTATTCACCAAACCAAAAAAAGCCAGTTCCATCCTGTGAGGAGGAGTCAATGCAAAACTCATATATCTTCCACCTCTATTTATCCGACTGCAGAGACAATGACAGAAAACAGTGAACACGCAGTTTAACATGATGGACTATAGGACAGGACTGCTGCTTTTAACTCTCTGTTGGGCTGGTACAAAGTTTCAATGATTTTAATTAAACATATTTTCATGACCAACATGTTGCATGACAAGGATTTGATCTTTTGTTTTAACAGGTGCTGATGGTCAGACTCTGACACAATCTGAACCAGTGGTTAAAAGACCTGGAGAATCCCACACACTGACCTGTACAGCGTCTGGATTCACATTCAGCAGCTATGAGATGACCTGGGTCAGACAGGCTCCTGGAAAAGGACTGGAGTGGATTGCTTATGTTTATGGCAGCAGCATCCACTACTCTCAGTCAGTCAAAGGCCGTTTTACCATCTCCAGAGACAACAGCAAACAGCAGCTGTATCTGCAGATGAGCAGTCTGAAGACTGAAGATTCTGCTGTTTATTATTGTGCCAGAGAGTCACAGTGACTGAAACAGGCCGAGCAGCTGTACAAAATCCTACAATAATTGTTAGAAAACTGAGAGGCACCAAGATTGAAGTGATATCTTTTTTTCTTTCTTTACCTGTTTTTGATGGACACCCTCTCACTGTTACTTACATTTATAAAACCTTTCCATAAAGAAATATAATGGTTTAACAATATTCATTAAACACAACAATCACTAGTGTATGAATAAAGGAAATACAACATCAGTATCAGCATCAGTATGCAAAGAACCTAGAGCATGAATCATAGTTTTAAACACACATTTCATATAATGATTGATATATAATATGATGTTATGCATAATGATTATATAAATGTGATTTGAGTGACTATACTTTCTTTTCTGTTATAGAAATCAATTTGCCCCAGATAAAAACAAAAGAATTACTACTTAGCAATAAATATTTAATAGGCTGACACTTAGATCCTGGACTGAACTACTGTACAGCTTAACATTTCTGCTTGGAATCATTAAAATGTTTTGCTTCTTGATGTCTTTTCTTATCTTAACTGGGCTGAAAGATGCTGCAGTACTTTTGGCGTCATTGGATTAGAAACAAAGCCACTGGAGCCTCATGCTACTATTATTACTGTGCCAGACACTCACAAGATAAATTAACAGCTGTTACATAAATTCACCAGAGGAGGCGCCCTAAGACCACAAATTGTTAATCATAATTATTATTTTTTCTTCTTAGAAAGCCTGTGTTGGTTATGTTATTTTCATTTCATAGTTGTAATATAAAAAGAGATAAACAACGGTTGTTGCTTTATCTGTTCTTAAATGTGATATTATATCTGACATTGATGGAGAAGTGCCACTCCCTCCCTAAAACAGCCAAATGCAAATTCTTTATCTGTACAGTGTACTTCTGTCCTGCTGACTGTTCTTATACTTTGTGTGGAGCATCAGAGGTCACATCTGCAGCCTCAGGATGATGAACACACTCACTCTTCTGCTGGTTGTTCTCTCTCTGCCCTGTGAGTTCTCCTGCTTTTATTAGTTTACCTTATATTAAATAACAGCAGACCTGAAAACCTCCCAGATGACTGTAACACATTCTTTTATTTCTTGTCCTCAGGTTGTACAGGTCAGAGTATGGAGTCCATTCCTTCTACTTCAGTGGTGAAAAAGCCTGGAGAGACTCTGAGTCTCTCCTGCAGAGGATCTGGTTTCACATTTAACTGCTGTGTTATGCACTGGATAAGACAACCTGCAGGAAAAGGTCTAGAATTAATAGGGAGCGGCTTCTCAGATGCCAGCAGAAACACTTATGCCAGCAGTGTGGGAGGACGTGTAGAAATCAGTAGAGACGACAGTAACAGCATGGTTCATCTGAGACTGTCCAACCTGAAGCCAGAGGACTCTGCTGTGTATTACTGTGCCAGAGACACACAGTGTTTAACGTAAGCTGGGAGAATTTACAAAAACCTCCTCTTCCACCTACAACCTACAGGTGGCAGTGATGGTAAAAGCACCAGAGAGTGAAGACATGAGAACAAGTCCCACAGAGTGGCAATTATCTCAGATAATTTCAGGTCTATCTAATCTTAGAGCTGTTATACTGCACAACATATTTGTATAACAAAAATTTGGACTTTTACTTGCACTAAGGGCTTTTATGTATAAATAGTTTAAAGTAATAAAAAAAACTTTTTTTCTTACTATTTTTTATTCTTTTGTTTTATTACTTTTTTTCCTACTTTCCTCTTATGTTGTGGTGAAAGATGTAAACTAATTAAACACCTTCTGTTGACTCTATAACAGAAGGTAACAAACTTAAATAACAGATTTGTCATGATATTGCACAAATTATACTTTGACACTCAAGACTGAGTCAGGCAGCACAGCTAATGAAATAATGCCTTTACTAAACCATAAATGAGATCATAGTCAAATCCAGCTGTGAGGAGGAGTTAATGCAAAACACAGATGTTTTACACCTCTACTTAACTTTCTGCAGAGATGATGACAGAGAACAGTGGACACACAGTTTAACATGATGGACTGTAGGACAGTACTGCTCCTCTCAACTCTCTGCTGGACAGGTGAAGAGTTTAATTGATCTTAATTGGGTTTATTTTTATTTTTGCCACCAACTTAATCATGACATGTATTTGTTTTTGGTTTCACAGGTGTTTATGGTCAGACTCTGACAGAATCTGAACCAGTGGTTAAAAGACCTGGAGAATCCCACACACTGACCTGTACAACATCTGGATTCACATTCAGCAGCTACGGGATGCACTGGGTCAGACAGGCTCCTGGAAAAGGACTGGAGTGGATTGCTTATATTGGCACATCAAGTTCACCTATCCGTTACTCCCAGTCAGTCCAGGGTCGATTCACCATCTCCAGAGACGATTCCAGCAGTTAACTCTATCTACAGATGAGCAGTCTGAAGACTGAGGACACAGCAGTGTATTACTGTGCCAGAAGAGACACAGTGAGAGACAGTAACAGGAGAGACATTCAAAAACTACTTCTGCTCTTGGGAACAATCTGTTATGTCTTAGTGTGCTGCTCCACTTTTTTTATTTTAATAAGAATGTTCTAATTAATCTAATTCAACTTAGATGTTGTGATGACTATACATTACCAAATGTAATTAATTAGCCTCTAAATAAAATAATCTTTTTTTTTCTTTTACAATTTACAAATATATTTATCTTTCTATGTTTGTCTTTTTATTCTTTCTTCTTACTGAATGAACATTTAAAAGTAAGAATCTATGGAATGAACATATGTGTCCATTCTCTTAATTAATAAAAATATTATACTATTTATTAATAAAATTATTAATAAACAGTATGATGAGAAAGATGAGGACATGCGAATGTCTACCACAATTTCTTTACTTACTGCAAGGGTTTGGGGTGAGATCAAACTGGACCAGTCTCCCTCTTAGGTAAAAAGAACTGGAGAGACAGTGACGATATCATATGTCACGTCTGGCTATAAAAAAGACATCAATAAATAATAAAAATAATGCTCACTTTTACATGCAAAACCAAGACAATGACATTTCTCAATATAACAGAAGATTACAGCTTTACATGTGCAGGAAACGTGTGAAAATGTGAACAACTGAAAGGCAGTTAAATTGATTAAAATACATCCATAACACAAACCACCAGTTTAGTGCCCAAATAGTTGTGACATGAATTACCCATAGGAGGAGCCCTAAGACCATAAATGATTCCTTTTTTGTTGTTTCTCTTAGGAAAAATAAATATTGTTGTTGTTGTTAAATATCTTATTCTTAAATGTATAATAGCCTGAGGCTAATCCTGTCCTGCTGACTGGTCTTATACAATGACTGGAGCATCAGAAGTTACATCTCCAGACTGATGGAGGATGATGGACACACTCACTCTTCTGCTGGTTGTTCAGGGGATCTGGTTTTACGTTTAGCTGCTGTGATATGTGTTGGATAAGACAACCTGCAGGAAAAGAAGTAGAAAGGACAAGGAGCAGCTTCTCAGATGCCAGCAGTAACACTTGTGCCAGCAGTGTGAGAGGAAGTTTAGAAATCAGTGAATAAACAGTAGCAGTGTGATCTCTCTGGATGGACCCCAATTCTTTAATTGCATCTGTGTGTCCTTTTTTTTATCTTGTTAACTGGAAAAACTTTATCTGACAAAGGAAGTGAAAAGTGTAACTTTGAGCGGTTTAAATTTAGGTATTTGTAGCTACCGAGGACAAAAGATTTGACCCGAGTTCGAACAAGTGACTAAAAGACTTGAAGAAACCCACATACAGCACAGGCCTACACATATTCAGAGTAGGATCTGTTGGCATAATATGGGTTCAGTGGTCCTTATTATAACACCATCAAGATTGTCATGAAGAAATTGTGGACCTCTGAAGTCTTGCTATTTGAGATAATTCATCATTCATTGAAAACATTTCCTCATACTCCATGCAAAGTGAACTTCCTCCCAGTCTGCTATAAAGACTTGACCTTGTGTTAGTTAGAGCAGAAGAAGAGAAGCTCCCATCAGATCACCTTCAATACCAACCATGTTCTCTGTAGCTCTGCTGCTGCTGCTGGCTGCTGGATCCTGTGAGTGTCACTGAGACAGAGACACTGACAGTATGATCACAGTACACTGACTGTTCACTGTTATTACACTGATCCATGTTTTGTTCTACAGGTGTGAAGTGTGAACAGCTGACACAGCCAGCCTCTGTGACTGTGCAGCCAGGTCAACGTCTGACCATTACCTGTCAGGTCTCTTATTCTTTGAGCAGCTCTCGTACACATTGGACGAGACAGCCTGCAGGAAAAGGACTGGAGTGGATTGGTAGTGCACATGTTGGACATGGAATATACTACAAAGATTCACTGAAGAACAAGATCACTATCAATTTAGACTCTTCCAGCAAAACAGTGACTCTAAATGGACAGAATATGCAGCCTGAAGACTCTGCTGTGTATTACTGTGCAAAAGAGCCACACACAGTAAAACAAACCATCAGTAGAGATGAACAAAAACCCCTCAGTGTCTGAACTGCGATAACATGAAGCCACAAGTGGAGGAGCCCAAAGGCAAAGGGAGAGGGAGTCCATGGAAGTATTAAATAATGAAGTCTTATACTAATATTTTATTAAATTAACCTCACTGTGAGAAAAACTCACATTATTTCAGCTTCATCATGTTCTGTGTAGCTCTGACACGGCTCCTGTGAGGATCAGATGCTCAACATCCAAAGTTATTATTTACTTCAGCATTTTGCATAATCTAATCTTGTGTGTTCCATTTCACAAGGATTAGTTTAATAGATGATTGTAATGATGTCAATAATGAATACAAATGTCCCTTTAAGTATTAAAATACATGTGGGCACAACTAAATATTTTATATTAGTTAAACTTCTTCTGTGAATTACTGTAACTTTTTACTTTTGTCAAGTCCAACAAACATAAATATGAATGAGTCAATACTTATTACTACCAGTAAACAGAACTCAGGACAGAACAGGACAAATATGACTCTTTTTAAATCCTTTTCTTTTATTTTTTTATTTTTTTTTATTTTTTATCTTTGCTCATCTTTACTTTTATTTCTACTGGATTGTTTTTTTTTTTATCCATTCTATTAACATTGACACACACAGTTCATCTTAAATAAAAAAAAACTACCAGAAAGAACTGAACTTCTTTTTATGTCCACATGTACTGTAGTTACTGTTTTTGTTTAAAAAACTATGGTTTAAAATGTATAAAAACAGTTGTAGTGATGAGAAAAAGCCTTCAGAGGGTAATAAAGCCAAAGTTGAAGCCGGTGTCGAAAAACATCTGCAGCTGTTTTCAGTTTCATGTAAATTGGATGCAAATATCCACCTGTAATTTAGTTGTTTTTTTATAAAGTATGTTTACAATAATACAGTATCTGCTTTCAGAGATTGCACCATTTTATCTTGCAATAAAATGTTCACACAAGCAACAGCTCATGTCTACGCAAATGTTTCCTTCTATATAATATCTAGCAAGAGAAAGTGTCAGAACTTTTTAATCAGAACAACTGACAGCTTTATAAATATTAGAGAGACTTTAACCCAAAATCACATTCATTACTTCTACTTACTGTTCATGGTAAGAAAATCTCTCTTCCAGTTACAAAGTCAAATATATCCAAGTTCAATGAAGGATGACCACAATTTATTTTATTACAGGGGTTTGGGGTGAGATCAAACTGGACCAGTCTCCCTCGGAGGTGAAAAGACCTGGAGAGACAGTGAGGATTTCATGTGTCACGTCTGGTTATACCATGACTGACTATAGTATGAACTGGATAAGACAGAAGTCAGGAAAAGCTCTGGAGTGGATGGGGTTGCTAAACACAGATACTGTCACGCCAACCTATGCCAGTTCCTTTCAAAGTCGTGCCAGTTTTTCTCAAGATGTTCCCAGCAGCACTCAGTACCTGGAGATCAGGAGTTTGACAACTGAAGATTCTGCTGTTTACTTCTGTGCTCGATTACACAGTAACTAAAGACAGTGGAGCAGCTGTGCAAAAACCCCCAAAGATGAAAGGTCTGTGCAGTGATCATAGGGACTCACAGCTTATAATATAAAATAAGTTGTTATAAGTATAACCAGACCTTTGAAAGAAAATGTGAATGAACTCAGATTCCATAATTTATTAATATTAATTACTTTTTGGTCACGTGTTTTCTGGCCTGTTGCCGTGAAAACACGGCTGGTTAGTGTAAGGCGGCTGGTTAGTGTAGTGGTAACATCACTGCCTCCCATGTGAGAGACTGGGGTTCGAATCCCAGCTGTGGCCTAACACCAGTAGGGGTCCTTATGCAAGACCTCCTCACGCTCACCCTGCCTACCTTTGTACCTTGTAATGACTTGTAAGTCGCTTTGGATAAAAGCGTCTGCTAAATGACTAAAATGTAAATGTAAATGACCAGCACTTAAGTATGGTCAAGACCTTTTTGTGTGTGTGTATTTGTTGGTGTTGTGTTTTTATGTTTTGTACTGAAGAGCATCTCCTCTTGAGAGAAGAGAAATGAGCTGCAAAGGCTTTGGTAACTTTGATGCATAACTTTGGGTATCCAATGTACTGCATGAACATACCATAGCTTATATACATACCTACTTTTTAGCTTTGGCAACCATAAAACAATGATTCTCTGCTTGGAGCATTCAGTCACCACTATCAGTTACACTTAGTGAAAAGGAATAAAGAAACCATAAACATAATGTCTAAAAAATACTAGCTGGTACTGCATCTTCACAAAAGGAATTTTAGACAAATATAATAATAAATGTCAGTATGACAAACTTTATAATCTCCAAGTGTCAATCTTGAACTGCTGCCGGAAGAGGTGGAGTTAATTCAAAGCAAATGCCTCTACTTATCTGTCTGCACAGAGGATGATAGAGAACAGTGGACACACAGTTTAACATGATGGACTATAGGACAGGACTGCTGCTTCTAACTATGTGCTGGGCAGGTGAAGATTTCACTCGTCTTCATCTGACTTCTTTTTTTTTATTTATTACAGTTACTAACTGAATGCTTGTGACTGCTGTTGTTTTTATCTTTACAGGTGTTGATGCTCAGACTCTGACAGAATCAGAACCAGTGGTTAAAAGAGCTGGAGAATCCCACATGTTGACCTGCACAGCCTCTGGGTTCACATTCAGCAGCTATGGCATGAACTGGATCAGACAGGCTCCTGGAAAAGGACTGGAGTGGGTTGCTTACATTAGCAGTGGTGGTGGTGGCACCTACTACTCTCAATCAGTCAAAGGCCGTTTTACCATCTCCAGAGACAACAGCAGAAACCAGCTGTATCTGCAGATGAACAGTTTGAAGACTGAAGATTCTGCTGTTTATTACTGTGCCAGAGACACAGTGACACAAGAGGAAGTAACGCTGTACAAAAACTCAGCACATTGAACAATGTAAAAAGCTCACTGCATTTAATATTCACAAAACAATAACACAATCTCAATTATACTAATTGTATTAAACAGTTTTTGTGCTCATGTAACCAAGATAACATTGTAAAATATTCCTATGATGTGGGATAATGTCTGATGAGAACCACAGTATGATTGACATGACAAATGAATTAAATCTTTTGACATATCTTTATTTTGTTACATGTTTATCATCAATGTATAAGAGCTTTCCACATTTTAATTATTTTATATATATCTGGATCGTGTGTATGTATTTACCATGATTTGGTATTTGTTTTACTTTCCCGCTAAAGGTGTGTTGTATAAAAATATTATGTTCATTCAAAAACATTCTTTTTTGTGTGTCAGAAATAAAAGTTGTTGACACAATAACTTGTGACTCATTTTAATGTCAATGTTCTTCTCTATGCAAAGTGAACTTCCTCCCAGTCTGCTATGAAGACTTGATGTCATGTTAGTTAGAGAAGAAGAAAAGAAGCTCCCATCAGATCACCTTCAATACCTTCATTTCAGTGTGTGATAAAGACATGTTTTCTATGTTCCCTGTTTGCAGACATATTGTTCATGTAGTAACACTGAAAAGATTCTTCTTTTTGCTGCAGTTGGACCAACACTGATGCTTTACTGTGTGATTCTGTGCAAACCCAGTGATACTCTTACTTCACATTAAAAATAGTAAAATAGTAATAATGTTCTTTACAAACTACCTTCATTCCATTCAATTTTGAATTGAAATTGATGCCAGCATTTTACATTTCAGTATTTACATTATACAGTAAAGGTAAAAATATTCTCACTGTAAATCAAAAATCAAAAATATTTTCCAAATGTGTAACATGTCTAAAGCAGAGAACACTTTCAAGTCAGTGAAGTCAGATATATTGAAGCATTTATTTTATTCCAGGAAAATCAAAGGACATTATTTGCTATTCAGCAATAAATCATGTGAGGAAAGAAATTGAGTTTCTGTAGCCGCACGTGCTGGCTGTGACACATATTGTGACATATTGAAATTACCTGCATGTGCAGAAGCAGAGGATAAATACTTACTTAAAGGGAGAGGTAGTACATAGAAATATTAAAGAATGGAAAATAAATAAATTAACATTTAACAAAATCTATTCACCAAACCAAAAAAAGCCAGTTCCACCCTGTGAGGAGGAGTCAATGCAAAACTCTCATATCTTCTACCCTTTATTTATCCGACTGCAGAGACAATGACAGAAAACAGTGAACACACAGTTTAACAGGATGGACTATAAGACAGGACTGCTGCTGTTAACTCTCTGTTGGGCAGGTACAAAGTTTCAATGATTTTAATTGGACATATTTTCATGACCAACATGTTGCATGACATGTATTTGTTTTTGGTTTCACAGGTGTTTATGGTCAGACTCTGACAGAATCTGAACCAGTGGATAAAAGATCTGGAGAATCCCACACACTGACCTGTACAACATCTGGATTCACATTCAGCAGCTATGCTATGGTCTGGGTCAGACAGGCTCCTGGAAAAGGACTGGAGTGGATTGCTTATATTGGCACATCAAGTACACCTATCCGTTACTCCCAGTCAGTCCAGGGTAGATTCACCATCTCCAGAGACGACTCCAGCAGTAAACTCTATCTACAGATGAGCAGTCTGAAGACTGAGGACACAGCAGTGTATTACTGTGTCAGAAGAGACACAGTGAGAGACAGTAACAGGAGAGTCATTCAAAAACTACTTCTGCTCTTGGAAACAATCTGTTATGTCTTAGTGTACTGCTCTGCTAGTTTTCGTAAGAATTTTTTTTTGACATTATATATATATATATATATAATTCATGTCAATAATATTTAAAATTATAACACCAAATGACAATACATCACCAATGCTAATTAATTAGCCTCTGACACAAAAATATATTTTTTCTCTTACAATTTACAAATGTATTTATTTTTCAGGATTTTTCTTGTGAATGAAAATTTAAACATTTAAAAAGTCAGAACATATGGAATAAACATATGTGTCCCATATCTGAATTAATAACACTATTATACTATTTATTAATAAAAATAATTAATAAACAGTATAATGCCTGATTTTAACAGCTCTAGCATGGCTTTATAAAGTCCAATGTGGTTTTCTCCTTCCTAAAGGAGTAGAGTTTATTCAAAAAATGAGGAAATGCAAATGTCTACCACAATTTCTTTACTTACAAGTTTTGGGGTGAGGTCAAACTGGACCAGCCTCCCTCTGAGGTAAAAAGAACTGGAGAGACAGTGATGATATCATGTGTCACGTCTGGTTATAACTTAATGAGCTACGCTATGAACTGAAGACAGACAGAAACAGAAACCAAGAAAAGGTGAAAAGAAGACATCAATAAATACTAAAACTAATGCTCACTTTTAAATGCAAAACCCAGACAATGACATTTTTCAATATAACAGAAAATTACAGCTTTACATGTGCAGGAAACGTGTGAAAATGTGAACAACTGAAAGGCAGTTAAATTGATTAAAAGATATCCAGAAGACAAACCACCAGTTTAGTGTCTGTATAGTTGTTACATGAATTCACCATAGGAGGAGCCCTAAGACCACAAGTTATTTCAATTATTAGTTTTTTCTGTTAGAAAAAATAAATATTGTTGTTGTTGTTAAATACCTTATTTTTAAATGTATAATAACCTGAAGCTATTTCTGTCCTGCTGACTGTTCTTATACTTTGTGTGGAGCATCAGAGGTCACATCTCCAGACTCAGGATGATAAACACACTCACTCTTCTGCTGGTTGTTCAGGGGATCTGGTTTTAAATTTAGCTGCTGTGATATGTGTCGGATAAGACAAGCTGCAGGAAAAGGAGTAGAAAGGACAGAAACACTTATGCCAGCAGTGTGAGGACGTTTAGAAGTAAGTGTTGACTACAGCCATTTCCATCCTCTTAGCAAAGTCCCCCACCATCTGTCCTTCCAGATTCCTTTCCTTCACACCAAACCTGCCCATCACCTCCTCATCACCTCTGTTGCCCTCACCAACATGCCCATTGAAGTCTGCTCCAACAACAACTCTCTCTCCTCTGGGGATACTCTCTACGACCTCATCAAACTCACTCCAGAATCTCTCCTTCTCTTCTAACTTCCAGCCAACCTGTGGCGCATACCCACTGACTACATTCACCATCACCCCTTCAATTTCGAGCTTTAGGCTCATCACCCTGTCTGAGACTCTTTTCACCTCTAGAACATTGTTCACAAACTCCCCCTTCAGGATCACTCCTACCCCGTTTCTCTTCCTATCAACACCATGGTAGAACAGTTTGTATCCTCCTCCAATACTACGTGCCTTGCTGCCCTTCCACCTTGTCTCCTGCACACACAGTACATCTACCTTTCTTCTCTCCATCATGTCTGCCAGCTCTCTGCCTTTCCCTGTCATCGTACCAACGTTAAGAGTCCCTATTCTCAAACCTATGCTCCTGCCTTTTCCCTTCTCTCTCTGACCACGAACCCTTCTGCCTCCCCTCTTTCTTCGACCAACAGTAGTCAAATTTCCACCGGCACCCTGTAGGTTAACAGCATCGGCGGCGGTCGTTGTTAACCCGGGCCTCGACCAATCCGGTATGAAAGTCTTGTGAATGATTTGCATGGTTATTTAGGCAATTTTTACGCTGAATGCCCTTCCTGACGCAACCCTCTCTATTTATCCGGGCTTGGGACCGGCACAGAAGTCACTGGCTTGCAACCCCTGTGGCTAGATTATTTAATATAAATATAATATATATTAATATATAATAATATTTATAATTCATTAAAAACAATTCCTTTTATGCAAAGTGACTTCCTCCCAATCTGCTATAAAGACTTGATGTGATGTTGGTTAGAGCAGAAGAAGAGAAGCTCCCATCAGATCACCTTCAATACCAACCATGTTCTCTGTAGCTCTGCTGCTGCTGCTGGCTGCTGGATCCTGTGAGTGTCACTGAGACAGAGACACTGACAGTATGATCACAGGACACTGACTGTTCACTGTTATTACACTGATCCATGTTTTGTTCTACAGGTGTGAAGTGTGAACAGCTGACACAGCCAGCCTCTGAGACTGTGCAGCCAGGTCAACGTCTGACCATCAGCTGTCAGGTCTCCTATGCTGTGAGCAGCTCTCGTACACATTGGACGAGACAGCCTGCAGGAAAAGGACTGGAGTGGATTGGTAGTGCACATGTTGGACATGGAATATACTACAAAGATTCACTGAAGAACAAGATCACTATCAATTTAGACTCTTCCAGCAAAACAGTGACTCTAAATGGACAGAATATGCAGCCTGAAGACTCTGCTGTGTATTACTGTGCAAAAGAGTCACACACAGTAACACAAACCATCAGTAGAGCTGAACAAAAACCCCTCAGTGTCTGAACAGTTGTAACATGACTCCACCAGAGGAGGAGCCCAAACTCAAAGGGAGAGGGAGTTTCTGGAAGTATTTAATAATTAAAAGTATGAAGTCATATACTAATATTTTATTAAATTAACCTCACTGTGAGAAAAATTCACATTATTTCAGCTTCATCATGTTCTCTGTAGCTCTGACACAGCTCCTGTGAGGATCAGATGCTCAACATTATTAGGTTATTAATTTACTATTTTGCATAATCTAATCTTGTGTGTCCCATTTCACATGGATTAGTTCAATAGATGATTGCAATGATGTCAAAACTGAATAAAAATGTCCCTTTAAGTATTAAAATACTTTATATGACACAACATATATAGGCATGTATGCACAACTAAATATTTCAGATCAGCTAAACTGCTTCTGTGAATTACTGTAACTTTTTACTTTTGTCAAGTCCAACAAACATAAACTTGAATGAGTCAATACTTAGTAAACAGAACTCAGGGACAGAACAAATATGACTCTTTTTAACTCCTTTTCTTTAATCTTTTTTAAATTATTTTTTATCTTTGTTTATCTTTACTTTTATTTCTACCGGATTGTTTTTTTCCATTCTAATAAAGTCTCTTAATCTTACTTACTTATTACTACCAGTAAGTAGAACTAAAGGACAGAACAAATATGACTCTTTTTAACTCCTTTTCTCTTATGTTTTTTTTTTATTTTCTCTTTACTTTTATTTCTACTTTATTGTTTTTTCTTCCATTCTATTAAAGTGTCTTAATGTTAAATTTGAGCAACTATTGTCTTTAGGTGGCACACACAGTTTATCTGAAATAATAAAATCAAAAGATACCAGAAAGAATTAAAATTATGTCCACATGTACTGTAGTTACTGTTTTTATTTGAAAAACTATGGTTTAAAATGTATAAAAACTGTGGTAGTGATGAGTAAAAAGCCTTCAGAGGGTAGTAAAGCTAATGTTGAAGTCGGTGTCGAAAAACATCTGCAGCTGTTTTCAGTTTCATGTAAATTGGATGCAAATATCCACCTGTAATGTTTTTTTTTTCTTTAGCATTTTTTGCATTTTGGAAGTCTGTTTACAATAATACAGTATCTGCTTTCAGAGATTGCACCATTTTATCTGGCATTAAAATGTTCACACAAGCAACAGCTCATGTAAAGGCAGGTCTATGCAAATGTTCCCTTCTATATAATATCTAGCAAGAGAAAGTGTCAGAACGTTTTGGTCAGAACAACTGACAGCTTTATAAATATTAGAGAGACTTAAAACCAAAATCACAGTCACAACTGTAATCTTTAGAAAATATGTTCACCTGGAGTTTACTTCTACTTACTGTTCATGGTAAGAAAATCTCTCTTCCAGTTACAAAGTCAAATATATCCAAGTTCAATGAAGAATGACCACAATTTATTTTATTACAGGGGTTTGGGGTGGAGTCAAACTGGACCAGTCTCCCTCGGAGGTGAAAAGACCTGGAGAGACAGTGAGGATTTCATGTGTCACGTCTGGTTATACCATGACTGACTATCCTATGAACTGGATAAGACAGAAGCCAGGGAAAGCTCTGGAGTGGATAGGCTTGCTATACACAGATACTGTCACTCCAATCTATGCCAGTTCCTTTCAAAGTCGTTTCAGTTTTTCTCAAGATGTTCCCAGCAGCACTCAGTACCTGGAGATCAGGAGTTTGACAACTGAAGATTCTGCTGTTTACTTCTGTGCTCGAAGACACAGTGACTAAAGACAGTGGAGCAGCTGTGCAAAAACCCTCAAAGATGAAAGGTCTGTGCAGTGATCATAGGGACTCACAACTTATAATATAAAATAAGTTGTTATAAGTATAACAAGACCTTTGAAAGAAAATGTGAATGAACTCAGATTCCATAATTTATTAATATTAATGACTTTTTGGTCTGTTGCCATGACCAGCACCTAAAGTTTGGTCAAGACGATTTTGTTTTGTGTGTGTGAGTGTGTGTGTGTGTGTGTGTGTGTGTGTGTGTGTGTGTGTATTAGTTTGTCTATATTTTTTGTACGAAAGAGCCTCTACTCTTGAGAAAAGAGAAATAAGCTGCAAAGGCTTTGGTAACTTTGATATATAATTTTGGGTATCCAATGTACTGCATGAACATACCATAGCTTATATACATACATACTTTCCCTGCTTGGTGCATTCAGTCACCAATATCAGTTACACTTGGTGAAAAGGAATAAAGAAACCATAAGTATAAGCATAATGTCTGAAAAATACTAGCTGGTACTGCATCTCCATCTCCTAGTGTCAATCTTGAACTGCTGCCGGAAGAGGTGGAGTTAATGCAAAGCAAATGCCTCTACTTATCTGTCTGCACAGAGGATGATAGAGAACAGTGGACACACAGTTTAACATGATGGACTATAGGACAGGACTGCTGCTTCTAACTATGTGCTGGGCAGGTGAAGATTTCACTCCTCTTCATCTGACTTCCTTTTTTTTTTTTACAGTTCCCAACTGACTGTATGTGACTGCTGTTGTTTTTATCTTTACAGGTGTTGATGCTCAGACTCTGACAGAATCTGAACCAGTGGTTAAAAGACCTGGAGATTCACACATGTTGACCTGCACAGCCTCTGGGTTCACATTCAGTGACTATGGCATGCACTGGGTCAGACAGGCTCCTGGGAAAGGACTGGAGTGGGTTGCCTATATTTACAGTAGCTACATCTACTACGCTCAGTCAGTCCAAGGCCGTTTTACCATCTCCAGAGACAACAGCAAACAACAGGTGTATCTGCAGATGAGCAGCCTGAAGACTGAAGATTCTGCTGTTTATTACTGTGCTCGAGACTCACAGTGACTGAAGTTGGTTGAGCAGCTGTACAAAATCCTATGGTTACCATGCTTAGTAAGCTGATTATATCTTTTTTTGCTAGGTAATTAGTTACATAACATGAACATAAACAGTTTTGTGCATTAATTGTATTCATAAAACTTGACCCATATCATTCACAACAATAATTACTGGGATTCTTTTAAAAAACATTGTCTTTTCTGATCTCAGTTGAACAAAGTTTGTAACATGCATCTGAAGTAATTAATAATTTTCACAAAAGCTCCTACATTTGTAACAAACTGCTAAATTTTAGGTTTAGGTAAATAGGATTTAGATGTTTTTCTATTAAACCATTCTTAAGAAAAACAAATTTGATCTTAAAAGCAGGATTGAGTAAAGACATAAATAGCATAAAGCATAAAAAAGTTAAAATAAAATAATTTAGTCTTTATGTCTCTGCACATGATGAAATTGAGCAAATTAATTTGTTTTTCCGACAGGCTTTGTGCAGACCTGCAGTCATCTAATTTAGAAACTAAAAAATAAATAATTGTAATAAATATTTACATAGTTGACATTTATTTATTTAGATAATTTATAATTACATGATTGAATTGTCAATACTTTCATCTACTTTGTTTTTAATAAATGAAAACCAAAACTTCAACTTCATCAAATTTTGTTTTAAAATGAAATTTCTTTTCATTTATTAAAATAAATGCTCATGACACAATTTCAAGCGATGACTACAACACATCAGTTAATCTTTGTCTTATAACCATTGGTGTTCTTCTGTATGCAAAGTGAACTTCCTCCCAGTCTGCTATAAAGACTTGATGTGATGTTAGTTAGAGCAGAAGAAGAGAAGCTCCCATCAGATCACCTTCAATACCAACCATGTTCTCTGTAGCTCTGCTGCTGCTGCTGGCTGCCGGATCCTGTGAGTGTCACTGAGACAGAGACACTGACAGTATGATCACAGTACACTGACTGTTTACTGTTATTACACTGATCCAGGTTTTGTTCTACAGGTGTGAAGTGTGAACAGCTGACACAGCCAGCCTCTGTGACTGTGCAGCCAGGTCAACGTCTGACCATCAGCTGTCAGGTCTCTTATTCTGTGGGCAGCTACTGGACAGGTTGGATCAGACAGCCTGCAGGGAAAGGACTGGAGTGGATTGGGATCAAATATACGGGAGATTCATTCTACAAAGATTCACTAAAGAACAAGTTCAGTATTGATGTAGACTCTTCCAGCAACACAGTGACTCTAAATGGACAGAATCTGCAGCCTGAAGACTCTGCTGTGTATTACTGTGCCAGAGAGTCACACAGTAACACAAACCATCAGTAGAGCTGAACAAAAACCCCTCAGTGTTTGAACAGTTGTAACATGAAGCCAGTACAGACTTGGAGACATGAGGAAACTCTTGGTCTGTCCTGAAGGTAAACTGGCTTCACATTTAGCTGCTGTGTGAGACAACAAACACCAACTTTTTGAATTATTGTTTTCAAATTATGTTTTAAATTTTCACATGTATTTAAAGTCAATCACCTCCCAAACCTCCATGAAAAGTTAAATGAAGAAGATGAGAAGTTCTGGTTATTCTCTGACTGACGACAGCTATGCAACAGGTTGGATCAGACACTGTGAAGGAAAACAAATGGAGTGGATTTTGCTTCGAGGGGAAATGGAGACTAAGACCAAAATAATGCTCTGAAGACCAAAATAATGCTCTGAAGAAAGTTCATTTACAACACAAACACTGCCACAAGGTCTGTGAAATTAACAGGACAGAATCTGCAGCTGGAGGACACAGCTGTTAAAATAATAATAATAATAATAATAATAATAATACACAGTGACTCTGAACGTATATGCAGTCTGATTACTGTGAGAGAGAGCCATAGTAACACAAATCATCAGCAGACCTGATCAGAAATCCCTCAGTACCTGAACAGTAGCATAAAGCCACCAGAGGAGGAGCCCTCAGACCACTAATGATTTCAAGACGTGTGCAGTGTTGCTAAACATTCATTCATCTATAGCTTTTAACCAAATTCAAAGTCATTCAAACCACAGAAAACAAGGGCAGACATAAAGAGTCAGAACATTCACACTCAGACTCATGCCTAGAGGCAATTTAGAGTCACCATTTAACCCTAACATGTATGAGTTTAGAGGCGGGAGGAAGCCAGAGCACCCGGAGAGAAAGCTTTCAGCAAATTAATGTTGCAAATACATTAGAAACACTGAATAGCCAATTATAAAAGAATCTTCACTTCTGTTTCCACAGATACAGTTTCTGTTTCTACAGTATTGACCTCATCCAGCCAGACTCACTGGTTGTGCAGCCTGGACAGTCTTTGACCATCCCCTGTCAGGTCTCTGGTTATTCTCTGACAGATGGCACCTATGGAACAGGTTGGATCAGTCAGTGTGTTTATTAAAATAAGCTCTATGATGAAAAGTTAATTACACAGTTTCACTCCTCCTGTGAGGAGGGGTTCATGCAAAACTCAGTCTTCCACCTCTACTTATCTGTCTGCAGAGACAATGACGGAGAATAGTGGTCACACAGTGTAACATGATGGACTATAGGACAGGACTGCTGCTGTTAACTATCTGCTGGGCAGGTGAAAATTATCTTTAATTCAATCTGTATTCAATAATTTGCCTGTTAGCACCAAGTGATAACTCTTTTCTTTACATTGACAGGTGTTGATGCTCAGACTCTGACACAATCTGAAACTGTTGTTAAAAGACCTGGAGAATCCCACACACTGACCTGTACAGTCTCTGGCTTCACAATCTCTGACTACTATATGAACTGGATCCGACAGGCTCCTGGAAAAGGACTGGAGTGGATTGCTTGGCACGATAGTGGTAGTAGCAGTAGTAGCAAATACTACTCTCAGTCAGTCCAAGGCCGTTTTACCATCTCCAGAGACAACAGCAAACAGCGGCTGTATCTACAGATGAACAGGTTGAAGACTGAAGATTCTGCTGTTTATTATTGTACTCGAGGGTCACAGTGACTGAAGTTGGTTATTTAGCTGCACAAAAATCTACAATATCTTTAAATTTAGTATGCACTTATTTAGAAACAAACTGCATGTCTTAAAGGTGTAGAGTCTCCAAAATACAATAAAGAAACTAAAACAAGGATCCTGATGTATACATGAACAAATATAAAAAAGTATAAAAATAAATAAAGAAATATAAAAAATAAAGACAAAATTAGGTCATTAAGGTATACATCACTAAAAATAGTCTGACATTAAAGTCATTAAAACAAAAACAATTAGCAATAAAATAGAATAAATATACAATTAAGCTAATTAATAAACAATAAAATTTTACTAAATGCATATAACTGAGAAAACAAATCAACTATGATGGAATTGATTTACATCAACATTACAAACACTCATTTATTAAGTTAATCATGTGTTAGTAAGTGAATGAGTAGTTTGTAACCAAATGTAGTTATTTATTTAAAATACAGTAAAAGTCTGAAGAGTTCTCTTCATGGAGTGAAGTTCCATACTCCTCTTTTGCATTTCCATGTATTTAAATATAAATTAGCTACTTTACTGACTATTGAATATGTAAATTGTTGTTATATGTCCCCTCACTAAGATGTGAGGTATTCACACTAATAAATAAACACAAAATAATTAGTTGAATGGTTATTCTCTGACTGATGGCAATCCAGTCAATCACGAAAATCACATGTTAATAGGATAACTAATAAATTAATTGAAAATTACTTTTTTGATCAGATTTTTATTTAATTATTGAGATGCAGAAGATTTCACGCTTGACTCAATTAAATAACCTCATAATAATAACAAGATGTGGTGAATTCTACAAAAATACGTTAAAGAAAATTAAAATTAATTAAAATTAAAATAATATAAAGCAGAGGAGATCAGAGGAGATTTTTATGTCAGTGAAGTCAGAAGATTAATTAACGGACTTAAACAAATATTGATGCCCCACACATTTTACTCCAGGCAAAACCAGTGACGTTCTTTGCTACTGGACTATAAATACTTGACATGAGTCTGTCACTGGAGTTTACAGCACGTCTGTTTCAAAGAAGCAAAAAAACATGTTGGCAGTGACTCTTCTGCTGCTGTTGGCAGCTGGATCACGTGAGTCTCTCTGCATGTGTCTAAGTCGCTTATTCTTTTTGACTATATGTTTCAAAACATTTCTTTCTTTTACAAGGTGTGAAGTGTGAACAGCCGACACAGCCAGCCTCTGTGACTGTGCAGCCAGGTCAACGTCTGACCATCACCTGTCAGGTCTCTTATTCTGTTGGTAGCCACCACACAGCTTGGATCAGACAGCCTGCAGGGAAAGGACTGGAGTTCATTATATCCGCACGTGTTGGATATGACACATACTACAAAGATTCACTAAAGAACAAGTTCAGCGTCAATTTAGACTCTCCCAGTAACATAATGACTCTAAATGGACAGAATATGCAGCCTGAAGACTCTGCTGTGTATTACTGTGCAAGACACCCACAGTGACACAAACCATCAGTAGAGCTGAACAAAAACCCCTCAGAGTCTAAACAGTAACATGAATCCACCAGAGGAGCCCTCAGACCATGCATGATTCAATGAGTGAAAGTTTTTCCACTCTCAACTCATGTTAATGAATCAAATTGTTAATGCAGAGAAATCATACATTGGCACCACAAGCCACCATAAAAAATGGAAGTCCAGTTCTGCTGTAGCAGCATGTGTGTATACTGTATCTTGAGAGGGGGAGACAGAGTGTTTGTTGGTCTTGTTGTTGCTGTGTTTTTTTCACCCGTATCACCCATCAAAGATATATCGATGTGATATATTATGTTGGTCCCAAACTAAATGTGTGTTTTTTAAAATAAGTTATATAATTAAAAAGTCCATCCCACAGCTTTTTGCATGAATTATTTAAAGACTTACTCACTATTGCATTGATCTCCAGAGACAACAGCAGAAACCTTTTGTATCTACAGATGAATAATCTGAGGATTGAAGACTCTGCTGTTTATTATTGAGCTCGAGGGTCACAGTGACTGAGGTAACCTAAGTAGCTGCACAAAAACCTACAATATTCATCATTACTGTACTGATAGACCACCACTCCTGCTCAGAACTTCTGTCTCTATTTTGAGTTGAGAAAGATATTTCAGTATGTACTTATTTAGGAACAAATTGCCCTTAGGAAACGTGTAGACTCATACAATACTGGAACTAAACAAGGATTCTGATGTAAAGATGAAAATTCTAACTTATGAGATTAAAAAGTCTGAATGATGAAATAAAAGATGTAAAAATTAGGTCTTAAATTAGGTGAAGACCACAATAAAGATTCTGAAATTAGAATCATTTATGTTAACCATGATGATAGAATTAAACTAAGATACATTGATCAAAATTAAAAAAACAATCAGCATCAGCGTTATGAACGCACATTTATTAAGGTAATCATATCTGTATTAATAAGTGAATGAGTAGTTTGTAGATAAGAGATTTGAGATTTGACATTATTGTTCAAAGTACAGTGAAAGTCTGAAGAGTTCTTGTCAGAAATTCAATCTTGACTTTTTATTCAGATTTTTATTTATTTGAAAAGAAATTAGCTTATTTACTATGAATATGTAAATTGCTTTCCCTGTAAGTTCGTTCATAAAGATTAGAGGTGCCACTCTGTGAGTGAGAGGACAGAAGAGCAGACATCAGTTCAGCTTCAACATCAACATGTTCTCTGTAGCTCTGATACTGCTGCTGACAGCTGGATCCTGTGAGGAACTTTCAGTGAAATTACACTAATAAATACATTAGAAACACAGAATACTGTGATTGAATTAATGTTAATTTCTGTTTTCACAGGTGTGTACAGTATTGATTTCATCCAGCCAGACTCACTGGTTGTGCAGTCTGGACAGTCTTTGACCATCACCTGTCAGGTCTCTGGTTATTCTCTGACTGATGACAATTATGCAACAGGTTGGATCAGACAGCGTGAAGGAAAAGCACTGGAGTGGATTTTGAGTCGATTGGGTGGAGGAAGTTTATACCAAAATGATGCTCTGAAGAACAAGTTCCTTTACAACACATACGCTGCAACTAGTTCTGTGAAATTAACAGGACAGAATCTGCAGCCAGAGGACAGTTTGACCATAAACCATGTTTTCTGTAGCTCTGCTGCTGCTGTTGGCAGCTGGATCCTGTGAGTCTCTCTGGATTTGTCATAAGTAGCAGTTGTTCTTCTGCTGTATAAATTGACAATTTATCACAAAACATTTTATTCTCTTAACAGATGTGAAGTGTGAACAGCTGACACAGCCAGCCTCTGTGACTGTGCAGCCAGGTCAACGTCTGACCATCACCTGTCAGGTCTCTTATTCTGTGAGTGACTATGCAACAGCTTGGATCAGACAGCCTGCAGGGAAAGGACTGGAGTGGATTAGGAGAGATGGTGGTGGATATAGCACATACTACAAAGATTCACTGAAGAACAAGTTCAGTGTCAACTTAGATTCTTCCAGCAACACAGTGACTCTGAATGGACAGAATCTGCAGCCTGAAGACTCTGCTGTGTATTACTGTGCAAGAGACCCACAGTAACACAAACCATCAGTAGAGCTGAACAAAAACCCCTCAGTGTCTGAACAGTTGTAACATGAATCCACCAGAGGAGGAGCCCTCAGACCATGAATGATTCAATGAGCGAATGATCGTTCTACAGGAGCTTCTTAATTTCCTCTTTCAACTCATGTTAATTAATCAAATTGTGAACTCTGCTTTCATCACAGATCAGATTCAGATTCCACATATTCTTTCTGTCATATATGATTTAAATTATTCAAATAAAACTGAGCTGTTTTACTGGCATTATGCAAATGACCTTCATCGTGCGTTGCCTCATAATGAAGTGAAGTGTCTGTGTCAGAGTGAGGACAGAGGAGCTCACATCAGTTTTAGCCTCAGTCATGTTCTCTGTAGCTCTGATACTGCTGCTGACAGCTGGATCCTGTGAGGAACTTTAGTGGATTCACACTAATTTATACATTAGAAACACAGAATACTATGAATGAAATAATGTTGATTTCTGTTTCCACAGGTGTGTACAGTATTGATCTCATCCAGCCAGACTCACTGGTTGTGCAGCCTGGACAGTCTTTAGCCATCACCTGTCAGGTCTCTGGTTATTCTCTGAGTGATAGCAGCTATGCAACAGGTTGGATCAGACAGCGTGAAGGAAAAGCAATGGAGTGGATTTTGAGTCGACGGGGTGGAGGCGGCTTATACCAAAATAATGCTCTGAAGAACAAGTTCCTTTACAACACATACGCTGCCACAAGTTCTGTGAAATTAACAGGACAGAATCTGCAGCCGGAGGATACAGCTGTTTACTACTGTGCTCGTGATCCACAGTGATACAAACCACTGACAGACCCGTACAAAAACCAGTGAACCATGACACTTAATCTTAATGCATTTTAATAGGAACACTGGCGTGTGAAATCAAAATTGCCCTAATGTGATTTAAATCCTTTTTCCTATAAGATCTGATTGTTTCTATTGGTTGTTGCCTAGGACAACATCCTCCATGATTTTATCCCCTCCAGGATTGTGTTTAGTCTAACAACTTGTAAATATTAAATTTATTACAACCCCACACTAATTGTAACACTAACGATCTTAAGATCGGATCGTGTTCAAGAAGATGGCTGAGGTTAAAACTGAGAATACACAAGACTACACAAGAATATTTGCATTGAATTGCACATTGAGATGACAATAAATTATATTTTAAAACTGTTAGCAAATTACACAAATAAAACATATCAGACACACAACACTTTACACTCATTTTTTCCCAGTATAACCAGTCAGTCCATGACCATTTTACCATCTCCAGAGACAACAACACCACCACATCCTCACATCTGTGTGTTGTTCTTGTTGTTGCTATGTTTTTGTCAGGGTGATAAAGGCTTTTAAGAAAACAAGAGTATCAATGAATGAGTTAAACAGTTATTAATTGAATGAGTTTGAAATCTTTTGGGAGTGATGAGGAGATATTCTTTCACATTCATATGTTCACCCAATACCATTGACTTTCAACTGTTGACTGTTAATAACCAGTGTTTTTATCACATAAGAACCCCTCGTGGTTCCCCTGGAAGAGCGGGAGTAGGTGTCTGGTGAGTGGGAAGTCTGGTTATTCCTGCTTAGACTGCTGCCCCCATGACCTGGCCCAGGATAAGCGGAAGAAGATAGAGGGAAGTTAATATTTCAAATGAGAATATAGATGATACAGATATCATCTATATTCTCTTTCTAACATTAGAACATAGGTTGGTTATTCTTTGACTCATACCAACAAATTAACATGTTTGAGTTGTGTAACAGCCAATTAACTTGTTCTAATATCTGAGGATTCTGCTGTTTATTATTGTGTTTGAGGGTCACAGTGACTGAGGTAATCCAAGTAGCTGCACAAAAACTTACATTAGTTATCCTTAACTGTAATGATTAGACTAAAATAAATTAGTCAATATCACATTTTTCCAGTAATTACTGGCAAAATACATTATCTAAGAAGAAATGAATCAGTATCAGCATTATAAAGACACATTTATTAAGTTAGTCATATCTGTATTAGTAAGTAATACGTCAGTGGTGGAGCCACAGTGATACAAACCACTGACAGACCTGTACAAAAACCAGTGAACCATGACACTCAGTCGTAATACATTTTAATAAGAACACTGGTGTATGAAATCAAAATCGCCCTAATGTGATTTAACTCATTTTTAACTTGTGAAAAAAAAATGAGATTATATTAGTCATGTCCAGTTTAATTAAGTCTTATCCCCTCCAGAATTGACTATGGTCTTTAAGTTTTAAGCTTTAAGTTCTTGAAGATGTTTCACCTTCCATGCAGAAAGCTTCATCAGTTCTAATTAACTGGCTGGAAATGCAGGTTCATAAACCTCCTGACATTCCTGTATATCTGCTGCTGTTGGCAGCTGGAACCTGTAAGTCTCTCTGGATTTGTCAACATCTATGCAGTATAACTTAATATTTTGTGTGCTGTGTATTACTGTGCCGGACAGTCAACAATTAGACCAGCATTGATGTTTTAAATGTTTGAGTCTATGACAACTCAGGGTCGTTCCTTGTTAATTAGCTATAAAAGCTCACTGAGACATCTTTACACATGTTGTACATAGAATTTAAATAAATTTTAAGCTAATGGTATTAGGTATTACCTCCTTAGTAGAACTTTTTAGTAGGAATTATTATTATCAAATTTTAAATAAAGTTTACTGAAACAGTTATATGCATAGTGAGAAATGTGTGGTAATCAATTGGAAGTCAGGCTCCCACTGTGTCAAAGCTACATTAGCTTTGAACTTTGGACGCACTTTGTTGGTTTTTGATTGCATATAAAATCTGTTCACTTAAGTTTTATATGTTGCTGTTATTAAGACAATGAAATTAAAACATGAATAACAGTCACAGCAGTTTTTTTTTCTAGTATGTGAAACAAGTGTCTTAAGTTACTATTACCTAGCTGTCTTGTTGTTGAAATGCTGATTTGCTTTACGCTGTGCTGCGTCCATTCTTGTAAATTTGACTTTTAAAGCAGAATTTGAAGCTCCCTCTAAACAAATCCACGTCATATTTAAAGGGCTTCACAGATCTGAGAACATTTTGGTGGTTGTTCTCTCTGTGGCGCTGAAGGTCAGACCATAATGGAGTCCGAACCAGCATTTAAAAAACCTGGAGAATCCCACAGACTCATCTGCACAACATCTGGATTAAATTTTAGGACCCAAGTGTGGAACTGGATCAGACAGGCTCCTGGAAAAGGACTGGAGTGGATCGCTTTGGTGCACACATCAAGTTCACCTATCTATTACTCCCAGTCAGTCCAGGGTCGATTCACCATCTCCAGGGACGACTCCAGCAGTAAAGTCTATCTACAGATGAACAGTCTGAAGACTGAGGACACAGCAGTGTATTACTGTGTCCGACATTACACAGTGAGAGACAGTAATAGAAGAGAAAGTCAAAAAATGACTTCCTCTGTATACAACTGAATGCTCTTTTTGTTTTTTAATTTTACATTTCTGTGGACATGTTTAACTAAAATCCCCACTTTTATATTTAATTATACAAGTTTTGATGACCCTCATAAAAGGTTCTTGATTAACACTTGCTGTTGTGTTATTGCTACATAAATTACAAAACAATCCACATTATGCTCAAAATGTTCATTTTGTTATAATTAAAACCCTTACCAGACAACATATGTGTTTTTAATGCCTCAATTAGGTGATGAACTGTGATTACTAAAATAATTTAATTTGGGTATTATTTTTTCTTAGTGGTAGTTTATTGTTGCAAAAAGTAACTTGCAAATGCTTTAACTACTATAGTTACTCTATAAATACAATGATGTAGTTTAGTACAGTATATATTATATTACCCCACATGTTGGTTCAGTTGTTTTCATTTAGAGGCTCCAATTTCCTCATATGTTTCTTCAAACAGCTACAATAAGTGAAACCATTAAGAGTCTTTTATGAAATTCAGCAAATGATTTTTATGTTATTTACCAGTTCCGGTTTTTGCAACAAACATGTTAATATTTATTATATTACAATTGATAAAATAAATAAATGCAGCAAATGAATTAAAGCTGAAAAACGTTCTGCTGATACATTTGAAATAAATCTTGAACCACATGTAGGAGGTTTTGACAGTCAATAAATTCTATTCGGAAACTTAAGTGGGCTAATGGAATTGAAAAATATGTGATTTCTGGGGTAGCTTTTAGTTCATTAACACAATAATTTGTATTTGAACAATGTCTTTAAAGCTTTGTATTTCTACAGTTACATTATTACTTTTATTTTTCCATTACGGGAAATCATTTTCAAAAATGTAGGATGTGTTCACTCTAACTTTGAAATAACACTGAGCAGTCTTCTAGTTCCTGTCCTGCATCTATGCAAACACAGCTTTCTGTGGGGCAGTTATAAAAACCTCACATGAGAAAGTCAGTAGAGGTTAATGAGAAACAGAAGCTGTATCATAAACCATGTTTCCTGTTGTTCTACTGCTGCTGTTAGCAGCTGGATCCTGTAAGTCTTTTTGGATTTGTCAGTCTAAACCTTATTCTGTGTATCTCAGTGACCTGTAATGCAACGCAATGTGTTTTAATATGTTTTAAACAGGTGTGAAGTGTGAACAGCTGACACAGCCAGCCTCTGTGACTGTGCAGCCAGGTCAAAGTCTGACCATCAGCTGTCAGGTCTCTTATTCTGTGAGCAGCCACTACACAGCTTGGATCAGACAGCCTGCAGGGAAAGGACTGGAGTGGATAAGTAGAGACACAAGCATCAAAGACTCACTGAAGAACAAGTTCAGTGTCAACTTAGACTCTTCCAGCAACACAGTGACTCTGAATGGACAGAATCTGCAGCCTGAAGACTCTGCTGTGTATTACTGTGCCAGAGAGTCACAGTGACACAAACCATCAGTAGAGCTGAACAAAAACCCCTCAGTGCTTAAACGCTTGACATGAACCTGCCAGAGGAGGAGCCCTCAGACCACGAATGATGTTTAGAGAGAAAAACACGTTGCATCTTCTTTTCTTCTTAGTTCATGACAGAGTTATTTCTGCATGTTCAAATGAAAAACCAATAATGTATGTGGTGACATATTAATAAAAAAACAAATCAAGAACCAAAACTAATTAATAAAAACTCTCTACAAATCTCTCTACACAAGTGTATGGTGTCATCTTAAATCTTGTTAGACAAGAAAAATGCACTGGCTTTATTTATCTGTTTATTTTTAGAGATAGCTCTGAAAATAAACTCTAAGTGTACAGTGTAAAATTCATTTCCAACTAGAATTTAATATTTAGCTAAATCTGATGAGAAGCATTATTTATAAAAGACTTGTGAAGCAGAAACTACTACTTTGTTTTGGAAAACCAACAGCTATTGAATCATATTTAGCTGCAAAAATGCAAATGTTGCAAATCTTTAATTGAATGTTGAATGAAAGCACAATTGATATCAGATATCTAATTGAAAAACTTTAAGCAACTCAATTCAAGCTCAACATGGCCAATAGTCCAAGTCCACCCCAGCACTATTCTCACTGTGAGGAGGAGTCCATGCAAAATACGTCTTCCACCTCTAAATATCTGTCTGCTGAGATAGTGACAAAGACCAGTGGACACACAGTCTAACATGATGAGTTATAGGACAGTACTGCTGCTTTTCACTATCTGCTGGGCAGGTGATGATTTTCACTGATCTTATTTTGTCACATTTCCGATTTCCATTCTCATTTTAGGATTTTGTCTTTGTCTAGACAGGTGTTGATGCTCAGACTCTGACAGAATCTGAACCAGTGGTTAAAGAGCCTGGAGATTCACACACATTGACCTGTACAGCCTCTGGATTCACATTCAGTAACTATGAAATGCACTGGATCCGACAGGCTCCCAGAAAAGGACTGGAGTGGGTTGCATTAGTCAGTAAACCTACTGGTTCTATCACTTACTACTCTCAGTCAGTCCAAGGCCGTTTTACCATCTCCAGAGACAACAGCAAACAACAGGTGTATCTGCAGATGAGCAGTCTGAAGACTGAAGACTCTGCTGTTTATTATTGTGCTCGACATCCACAGTGACTGAAGTTTTTAGGGAAGCTGTACAAGATCCCTGGAGCCTAGCTAGATTGATTGACCACAGTTACATAATTAACGTCCTTAGAGTTCAAGAAAATGTAAATTAATTAAAAACTTATCACTGTGATGTCCATTCATCCATTATTCTAATCACTTTTCCTCTTGAGGGTTATGGGAGTACTGGTGCCTATTACGTTGATGTTTTTCAAAATATTGCATTTGTTGGGCTTTTGAAAGTGTTCACTTCCCAAGACAATACTTCCAAAGAAGAATATTATTGCTACTGAATGATAATACTTAGGAAATCTTAGGAATAATCAGATAGTTACTAAAGTATTGTATAATAATTGTGCAGACAAATAGTTTCTGTATTATGTTTATTAAATGTTTAATCTGACATTTATTCGCCTACAGTCAGATTGTCTGACTGCTTTTTAGTCTGTAGGAATTTATATGGTGAAATCAGAACTACACAAAGTATAGCAGGGGCTGTGGAGAGAGAATATGTTTCTCTTGATTCTCGACTGCTTAAGCAATTAAGTGTGAAAACGGTTTAAATGATTAGTGAAGGCAGCAGACAGGCATCTAAACGTTTTTAACCCATAAATTACTTTCAGGAAGTACAGGATGTTTTGTTTTGTTTGTTATTTATCCTAAATGTCTATATGTTCTATTTAAACTTAATTTAACTTAATGAAAAGTTCTTTCATTAAAAATGTAACAATATGCAAATCAGTGTTACTATAAGGAAGTGAAGTTTGCACTTATGAGTCAGTGTGAGGACAGAAGAGCAGACATCAGTTCAGCTTCAACAACGTCAACATGTTCTCTGTAGCTCTGATACTGCTGCTGACAGCTGGATCCTGTGAGGAACTTTCAGTGAATTCACACTAATATACACAGTTTAGAAATTCTGAATATTCAGAAGATTGAGTCATTCTACTGTATAGTTAACGGTGATTTCTTGTTTTGTGTCTACAGGTGTGTACAGTATTGATCTCATCCAGCCAGAATCACTGGTTGTGCAGCCTGGACAGTCTTTGACCATCACCTGTCAGGTCTCTGGTTATTCTATGACTGATGACAACTATGCAACAGGTTGGAACAGACAGCGTGAAGGAAAACCAATGGACTGGATTAACTCCCATATGTGGGGTGGAGGAAGCTTAACTCTCAATAATGATTTGAAGAACAAGTTCACTTACAGCAGAGACACTTCTGCTGGAACAGTGACTCTAACAGGACAGAATCTGCAGCCTGAGGACACAGCTGTTTATTACTGTGCACGTTAACCACAGTGATACAAACCACTGGTAGATCTGCACAAAAACCCAAAACATGACACAAAGACTCATGTGACATATAGACACTCATTACAACAACTAAATCATCAATGAATACATGCTTCTTGTACTAACATTATAAGATTGGTTACAGTATTCACTATTACTAATAGCCAGAGGAATATTGAAGTATTATAATATATAAAGTAAAGTCTCTTTTATGCCAGGCAACAACATGCAATTAATGCAGTAGACACTAGCTGTGGTCAAACAAATATAAACCTCTGTGTTTCTTAGATTATGTTGTTACCTCAGAAAAAAGAAGTCAGCAGGCTGCAGAGAAAAAAATTGAATTGCTTCTGCTGTTGGCAGCTGGATCCCATGAGTCTCTCTGAATTAGTCAACGGTTAACATTTTGCAGTCATTACCTGAAAATGTTTCACAAAACATTTGTCACAAAACAGATGTAACAGCTGACACAGACAGCCTCTGTGGGTGTGCCTGCAATGTCTGACCATCAACTGTTTTATGCTGTGCACATCTATTATACAGCTTAAAACGGACAAAACAGGATAACTCTAAATTGACAGAATCTGCAGCCTGAAGACACTGCTGTGTTTTACTGTCCCAGAGACCCACAATAACACAAACCATCTAACAAAAACCCCTCAGTGTCTGAACATTTGTAACATGAATCCACCAGAGGAGGAGCCCTCAGACCACAAATGATTTAAAGACCAGTTTGCTGTTGCAATAGTACAACTGTACTACAGTGGTACAATATAATAGTATGACTGTACTGTTGTAAAAGTCAAATTCATTATCATACAGACCATTATAAATATATATATATGTATTAAGAAGATGTTCGATTTTCTGACACATTGTAAAAATACGGTAAAAGATCCCATCCGCCTGTGTCCCCCTGAGGAGGAGGAGTAAATGCAAAACTCAGATGCTTTTCAGATCTATTTATCTGTGTGTAAGGTAGATGACAAAGCACGGTGGACAAACAATGGCCTGTAGAACAATCCTGCTGCTTTTAACGATCTGCTGGGCAGGTGAGAAAATACTTACAGATTTTAATTGTACATTTGTTTTTCTGAAATGAATGTTTTGTTGCTTTTTCTTGACAGGTGTTGATGCTCAGACCCTGACAGAATCTGAACCAGTGGTTAAAAGACCTGGAGAATCCCACACACTGACCTGTACTGGCTCTGGATTCACATTCAGCAGCTACCATATGGACTGGGTCAGACAGGCTCCTGGTAAAGGACTGGAGTGGATTGCTTTTGTGCACACAGGCAGTGCTGCTACCTCCTATTCTCAGTCTGTCAAGGGTCGATTCACCATCTCCAGAGACGACTCCAGCAGTAAAGTCTATCTACAGATGAACAGTCTGAAGACTGAGGACACAGCAGTGTATTACTGTGCCAGAGAGACACAGTGAGAGACAGTAACAGAAGAGACATTCAAAAACCACTTCCTCAATTAATCATCTCCACTGGAAACATCCATCATACCCTTCTTGTAACATTCATAGTGTAAAATGTTTGCTTCATGAATATTCTTACTGTAGGTGTGACATACCTTTTTATTATTATAATAATAATATGATTGTATTAGTTCATTTGACTAAATATTTAATTTAGTGACAGCTTAAACCAACCTCAATACACAATGACGGTAAAAAGAAAGTAAAACAACATTCAATCCATCCATAAACCTGACCACGTTTCCTCTTAAGGGTCAATGGAGTACTGGAGCCAATCCCAGCTGTCATTGGGTGAGAGGCAGAGTACAACCTGGACAGATACAACAGGACCAGTCTATCACAGGGTCCACATATAAAGTGATTTAAAGGTCATAATTAAAATTCAATAGAATTTTACAATTTACAATTGTATTTGACAAACCAATACTTACTGTTAGTATTGATTAATGTCTGCATCTATTTAAAGTCCAAAACAATACAACAAACATGTTAATGCATGTAACTCAAAAGAATGAATTAATGCACAGATTTAAATACCCATGATAATTCAGATGAAAAATCAAGACATCATGTCTCCTAATCAGCTTACATTTGGTTGTATGTAAGCTTTAAGTCTAATCAATGGGAAATTTACTAATACAGTAAGTTAAGAGGTTTCTAGTCCTGTGATGTACTTTTGTTTGTAGATTTGTCACCAGTAAAACTTCAACTCCTGACCATTCTCTCACTGTACATCACAAATGTGTTAGTTCAACAAACATGCCCGTCTCCTTCTTATTCTCTCTCTACTTCCTAGAAGGAGGAGTTAAGGCAAAACTAAAATGTCATCCACCTCTATTTATCTGACTGTAGAGACAATGACAGAGAATAGTGGACACACAGTTTAACATGATGGACTACAGGACAGGACTGTTGCTGTTAACTATCTGCTGGACAGGTGAAAATAGTTTAGTTAAATCTGTGCTGAGGGACTTGCCAGATTATGCCAAGTGATTACCTTTGTGTTTGTCTTGACAGGTGTTGATGCTCAGACACTGACAGAGTCTGAACCAGTGGTTAAAAGACCTGGAGAATCCCACACACTGACCTGTACAGCCTCTGGGTTCACATTCAGCAGCTACCATATGAGCTGGATCAGACAGGCTCCTGGAAAAGGACTGGAGTGGATCGCCTGGCATCATAGTGCTCGTGGAAGCACCACTAAATACTATTATTCTATTCTCAGTCAGTTCAAGGCCGGTTTACCATCTCCAGAGACAACAACAAACAACAGCTGTATCTGCAGATGAACAGTCTGAATAATGAAGATTCTGCTGTTTATTACTGTGCTCGAGACTCACAGTCACTAAATTTGGTTAAGCAGCTGCACAAAAACCTACAATAATTTTCCACACTTAACTGATCACCAAAATCTTGCAAAACTTGTAAAAAGAAAGAAAATAAGGAAATTATATTGTAGCATTATTATTCTACAGTATTCCTTAAAATATCTAGAAATTACATTTATGCACTGCTGATTTCTTTTGCAATTCAATTTTGATGAAAATTATTTTGTGGAGATGCCTGATCAAATACGTCTCCCACTGGGACACAAACAAATTAAATTTCTAAACGTTGATCATTCTTTAAACCAAACAGGGACTCTTGGTGTGGTATTGCTTTTTATTGGTATAGAAATAAAACTTTTTCAACCATACAGTGTGGATGTGCTTTCACAATAACAAACAGGTTATGTCATCATTTGAAATATGATCCTTCTTTCTTCCTACAGAACGTGAAAAAATATATATTTCTTAGCAAATTCAACCAATTTCTGATCCATCTGTCTTGTTCCTGAGGAGAACAGGCGGTTTAAAAATTTAGTTTGTTTGTTTCTCAATCTCCACAAATTATTTTTCATCAAAATTTAATTGCCATATAAATTAGTAGTGCATACATTTTTAGATATTTTCAGAAATACTGTAGAAGAATAAAGCTACAATAAAATTTCCTTTTTTTCTTTATAAATCTGCTCTGATCTACAAACCTCAGCCAGTCAAAGGCCTGAGGGCTGGAGGGTTGTTTGTTAGGATTGTGCTGTGTATTATTGTGCTTTAGAATTTTAGTTGACATGTACAAAATCGTCTTTTGTTTTTTATTTAAAACAATAATTGTCTTAATATATTTATGTAAATTCTTTAAAAATTAGTGAACAATAATTTATACTGTTTTTTTTCTTTTCTCCTCCATGTTGTGCTAATAGATCATGTAAAATTCAGTACAATTGATGTATCGCTATACTTTAAAGTTTCATAAATAATTGCATTTGCATTTTGTCATTTGTCACTTCCTGAGCAGCTGTTTTTTATGTAGAGGCTCATTCTCTATGCTGAATCTATTACAAGTATTAAATGCAAAGCTGTGTACCAGGCACAGCAAAATCGTTTCATACTGTCACCCTGGATGCTCTCATTACTTCTGTTGGCTACAAGTACAGTACAAAATGTGCTGATATGTTTAAATTTCATAGTGAATTTCAAGGAGGTGGTGTTGACAGTAAAACAGCTCACAGCTTTTAAAGAATAAACACTTGTTAGTTGCTCATTTAGGTAGTTAGTTAGTGCTTAGCTTGATGTTGTGAAGAAAACATGAAATGTCTTTAGAAGCCGTTACAGTTGAAGTATCTACGCAATATTACACTTCACAATTTGTTTAAATAGAGCTACCAAATTATTGTTTCATAAAGCAAAACCAGAGATGCATTTTTTTTAAATATTGATCATTGTTTTAGTACGTCATGCTGCCACATTTTCAAAATGTTACCCTGTGTGTAACACTCGGATACAATTAAACTACCACAACAGCCTACAGTTCTGTTGTGCCATTTTTTGAGTCTATGCAAACGATGATGCTCCATGTGGCTCAGCTATAAAAACCTCACATCAAACTGTCAGTGAAGTTCACAGCACATCAGCTTCAACGTTAACAATGTTTTCTGTAGCTCTGCTGCTGCTGTTAGCAGCTGGATGCTGTGAGTGTCACTGGATTTGTCAACAGGTCAATCTTTTATGCAGTAGAACTTGATATTTTTATACAGAACACAATTGTCTTTTTACAGGTGTGAAGTGTGAACAGCTGACACAGCCAGCCTCTGTGACTGTTCAGCCAGGTCAACGTCTGACCATCACCTGTCAGGTCTCTTATTCTGTGGGCAGCTACTACACAGCTTGGATCAGACAGCCTGCAGGGAAAGGACTGGAGTGGATTGGGATGAAATATACAGGAGGCACTCACTTCAAAGATTCACTGAAGAGCAAATTCAGTATTGGTGTAGACTCTTCCAGCAACACAGTGACTCTAAATGGACAGAATCTGCAGCCTGAAGACTCTGCTGTGTATTACTGTGCAAGAGAGTCACAGTAACACAAACCATCAGTAGAGCTGAACAAAAACCCCTCAGTGTCTGAACAGTTGTAACATGAATCCACCAGAGGAGGAGCCCTCAGACCACGAATGATTTAAAGAGAATAAAAAAAGAAATATTTTACATTGAAATGAAAATCGTAAAATAATATAATGTCTAAATACATTAATAAAATACAAAACTCTTAGTTAAAAAAATGCATCTCAAAGTTCGCAATCCCTGTTTTTATTTATTTATTTTACTTCACTTTTTTATTGCTTGTTTATTTTCATTTATTTAAATAGTTTAACCATGAACCATATATATTCTCCTCCCTCTGTGTTGCTGACAGAAGAGCAATCATTTCAGCTTCAACATCAACATGTTCTCTGTAGCTCTGATACATGAGAAACAGTGAATAATTAGTTGAATGAAATAATGTTGATTTCTGTTTCCACAGGTGTGTACAATATTGATCTCATCCAGCCCGACTCACTGGTTGTGCAGCCTGGACAGTCTTTGACCATCACCTGTCAGGTCTCTGGTTATTCTCTGACTGATGGCAACTATGCAACAGGTTGGATCAGACAGCGTGAAGGAAAAGCAATGGACTGGATTTCTCGTCAGTATGGTGGAAACGGTGGCGGCCTTTATCAAAATAACGCACTGAAGAACAAGTTTACCTACACCAGAGACATGTCTGCAAGAACAGTAACTATAACAGGGCAAAATCTGCAGCCTGAAGACTCTGCTGTGTATTACTGTGCAAAAGAGCCACACACAGTAACACAAACCATCAGTCGAGCTGAACAAAAACCCCTCAGTGTGAATTGAATGAATTAAAGACAAGTTCACTGAAACAAAGTCTGCAAACATATTTCATGCAGAAGCAGTGGAATTTTATATCATATATTTTTATATTTATATATTTTTGTCATCAAGTAACAAAAGAATTACAGATTCTTCATGATCCCCGTCCCCTGATTCTCATGCTGATCTTTTTCTACCACAATACAAATTAAATGTTATCAGTCAACAGTTAAACCAGTATTGATATTATATATGTTTGAATCTTTGCAAACTCTTTTCCTTGTTAATTAGCTATAACCGCTCACAGAGACAACGTCTTGACACATATTATGCATAACTTACATTAATACAACATATTTTTATTCTAATGGCTATTGGTGACATGATCCAGATTACATGAATGTAGATCAAAATAGGAGTCAGACTCAAACAAAGCAATTGATCCAGACATTTGGCTGTTTGGTTTGGAAATTAACAGCTACATTACACTGAAAAGGTTTGGAGTGGACTGGAGAAGATTTTTATCTAATTCACCATCAGCCAGTTGCCTTATTGTTGAAATACTGTTTTGCTTTAGGTTGCGCTGTGTCCATTCTTGTGAATTTGACTTTAAAAGCAGGATGTGATGTAGGAGGAGCTCACTCTAATCAAATCCACATCAGATTTAAAGGGCTTCACAGATCTGAGAACGTTCTGAGCACATTCTCAACATGGCGTACAGCAGACTAACACTCTTGGTGGTTGTTCTCTTTGCGTCAATTGGTGCTGAAGGTCAGACTATAACAGAGTCTGAACCAGCAATTAATAAAAAAGGAGAATCCGGCATACTCACCTGCACAACATTTGAATTCAATTTTAGGGGCTCAGTGTGGAACTGGATCAGACAGGCTCCTGGTAAAGGACTGGAGTGGATCACTTTGGTGCACACAGACAGTACACCTATCTATTACTCCCAGTCCGTCAAGGGTCGATTCACCATCTCCAGAGACGACTCCAGCAGTAAAGTCTATCTACAGATGAACAGTCTGAAGACTGAGGACACAGCAGTGTATTACTTAAAGTTCACAAACCAATACTTACTGTTATAACTGATTAATGTCTGCATCTATTTCTTCTTCTCTTTCGGCTTTTCCCATCAGGGGTCGCCACAGCGAATCATCCTTTTCCATCTCACTCTATCGTGGGCATCTTCTACCCTCACACCAGCCAACCTTATGTCCTCTGTTAAGACATCCATATATCTCCTCTTTGGTTGTCCTCTTGCCTTTCTGCCTGGCAGCTCCATCTCCAACATCCTTCTACCAATATACTCACTATCCCTCCTCTGCACATGTCCAAACCACCTCAGTCTGGCCTCTCTGACTTTGTCGCTAACACAGGCAACGTGAGCCGTCCCTCTGATGTACTCGTTCCTTATTCTGTCTAACCCGGTCACTCCTAAGGAGAACCTCAACATCTTCATCTCTGCTACCTCCATCTCAGCCTCTTGTCTCTTTCTCACTGCTACCGTCTCTAACCCATAGAGCAGAGCTGGTCTCACCACTGTCTTGTAGACCTTTCCTTTGAGTCTTGCTGACACTCTTCTGTCACACAACACTCCTGACACTTTCCTCCACCCGCTCCAACCCTCCTGCATTCACCTCTTCACCTCTTTTCCACACTCCCCATCACACTGATGTCTGCATCTATTTAAAGTCCAAAACAATATAACAACCATGCTGATACATGTAACTCAAAAGAATGAATTGATGCAAACCACTGATAGAAGATTTAAATACCCATGATAATTCAGACGAAAAATGAAGACATCGTGTCTCCTAATCAGCTTACATTTGGTTGTTTGTAAGCTTTAAGTCTAATCAATGGGAAACTCCTTAAGTTAAGAGGTTTCTAGTCCTGTGATGTACTTTTGTTTGTAGATTTGTCACCAGTAAAACTTCAACTCCTGACCATTCTCTCACTGTACATTACAAATGTGTTAGTTCAACTAACATGCCCGTCTCCTTCTTATTCTCTCTCTACTTCCGATGAGGAGGAGTTAAGGCAAAACTCAAATGTCGTCCATCTCTATTTATCTGACTGTAGAGACAATGACAGAGAACAGTGGACTGACAGTTCAACATCATGGACTACAGGACAGGACTGTTGCTGTTAACTATCTGCTGGACAGGTGAAAATATTCAAAGATCTTCAATTAAATCTGTGCTGAAGGACTTGTCAGATTATGTCAAGTGATTACCTTGTGTTTGTCTTGACAGGTGTTAATGCTCAGACACTGACAGAGTCTGAGCCAGTGGTTAAAAGACCTGGAGAATCCCACACACTGACATGTACAGTCTCTGGATTAACAGTCAGCGGCTACCATATGGCCTGGATCAGACAGGCTCCTGGAAAAGGACTGGAGTGGATTGCCTGGCATCATAGTGGTAGAAGCACCACTAAATACTATTCTCCGTCAGTTCAAGGCCGGTTTACCATCTCCAGAGACAACAACAAACAACAGCTGTATCTACAGATGAACAGTCTGAATAATGAAGATTCGGCTGTTTATTATTGTGCTCGAGACTCACAGTCACTAAATTTAGTTAAGCAGCTGCACAAAAACCTACAATAGTTATCCACACTGAACTGATCACCAAAACCTCACAAGACAACTGTCTCAGTTTGTATTTCAACATCTACTTAGCTTTAAAAAGAAAGAATCAAAGGAAATTATATTGTAGCAGTATTATTCTACAGTATTTCCTAAAATATGTAGAAACTACATTTTTATACTGATTTCTTTTGCAATTAAATTTTGAGATTAAATATGTCTAACATTGAGAAACAAACAAATTAAATTTCTACACACTGATAATTCTGCACCATCATGACTTTGCTTTAAATCAAATAGGGACTCTTGTTCTCCCTAAAGGTATTTTATATTTATTGGTATAAAAATGAAGATTTTTCAACCATATGAGTTGGATGTGGATTCACAATAACAAACTGGTTATGTCATCATTCAAAATACGATCCTTCTTTCTTCCTAAAGAAAGTAAAAAAATATATATTTCAGTATAGTCTATCCAAACATATCTTCCATGTATAAGTCACATCATCACAATCTGTTATGATCCATTTCTTTGTCAGAACCACTATTTGGTCACTAATGCCTCCATCTTCTCACCATGTTGTCTCTCTGTATTGTCCTGCATTCTCTGTCTTCACACGATGTCGTCCATACTACTTATCAGTGTGCAGAGACTCTGACAGTGAACAGTGGGCCCACAGTTTACTCTGATGTACTTTAGGTCAGGATTGCTGCTTTTAACTGTCTGATGGGCAGGTGGAGATTTTAACTTGACTTGACATAATTTCTATTTGTCTTACATTTTTCAAAGTTGTCACAATCTGCTCGCATTTTCTCCTCCATGCTGTGCTAATAGATCATGTGAAATCCAGTACAATTAATGTATTACTATACTTTAAAGTTTCATAAAGAAATACATTTGCATTTTGTTGTGTATCACTTCCTGAGCAGCTGTTTTTCTCTAGAGGCTCATTCTCTGTGCTGAATCTATTAAGAGTATTTAATGCAAAGCTGCGAACCAGACACAGCAAAATCTTTTCATACTGTCACCCTGGCTGCTCTCAGTATTTCTGCTGGCAACAATTACATAAGTACAGTACATTAAAAATGTGCTTATATGTTTACATTTCATAGTGGATCTCATGCTGTAAAACAGCTCACAGCTTTTAAAGAATAAACACATTTTGCATTTTATGAGTGTGTTTTTTAGAAAACATGAAATGTCTTTAGAAGCATTTACAGTTAAAGTATCTATGCAATAATACACTTCACAATGTGTTTAAATAGGGATACTAATTTATTGTTTCATAAAGCAAAACCAGATATGCATTATTTTTAAATATTGACCACTCTTTCAGTCTTGCTGGCACATTTACATACAATTAAACTACCACAACAGCCTACAGTTCTGTTGTGCCATTTTTTGAGTCTATGCAAACTTAGTGATGCTCCATGTGGCTCAGCTATAAAAACCTCACATCCAACTGTCAGTGGAGTTCACAAAACATCAGCTTTAACATTAATCATGTTTTCTGTAGTTCTGCTGCTGCTGTTGGCAGCTGGATGCTGTGAGTGTCACCGAATTTGTCAACAGGTCAATCTTTTATGCAGTAGAACTTGATATTTTGATGACACAATTCTCTTTTTACAGGTGTGAAGTGTGAACAGCTGACACAGCCAGCCTCTGTGACTGTGTAGCCAGGTCAACGTCTGACCATCAGCTGTCAGGTCTCTTATTCTGTGAGCAGCTATCACACAGGTTGGATCAGAGAGCCTGCAGGGAAAGGACTGGAGTGGATTGGGATGAAAGCTGGTAGTACTTCATACTACAAAGATTCACTAAAGAACAAATTCAGTATTGATGTAGACTCCTCCAGAAACACAGTGACTCTGAATGGACAGAATCTGCAGCCTGAAGACTCTGCTGTGTATTACTGTGCCAGAGACTCACAGTAACACAAACCATCAGTAAAGCTTAACAAAAACCTCTCAGTGTCTGAACAGTAACATGAATCCACCAGAGGAGGAGCCCTCAGACCACTTATGATTTAAAGTTCACTGAGAAAATAAAAAGAAACATTTTACATTAAAATAAAAATTGTAAAATAATATAGTGTTGCGACATTATTATTTTTTTGTTATAAAGTAAATAGAAAATAACTGTATATTGATTAAAATAAAAAGGAAACTTTATGTTTCTTGAAATATTTCACATAAAATACAAAAGTCTTGCAAAATGCATCTCAAAGTTCACAATCCCTGTTTTTATTTATTTATTTTACTTGTATATTAGAGATGTTAGCAACAGGACAGTACATCTACCTTAAAACCAGAATACAATGCTTACGCGTGTTACTGGAGCACAAAAGCATGAGAGATGTATTGTTATTAGACAATTACACAAGACACTTACTATATGTAAGGAAAAAGCTGAAATTTTAAACATAGTGACACTAAGAACAGCTCAATATTATCCTTTCACAAAATACAGATGATTCACTAAAGTCTGCTCTGAAAAATGGAAAATGATTGATTGTGAATATCGAGTATGTTATTAATATATTATATATTGAATATTCACGTAAACATAATTTTAAAAATAATGCTAAAATGTTTTTTCCAAATGTTGTGAAATAAACAATTACATTTGCTGATATTATTATAATGTTATAGAAATCAACATCATCAGTGTGACTCATTCTGTGAAGTTTGTGGGTTTATTTTCATTCATTTAAATAATTTAACCATCAACCATATAAATTCTCCTCCCCATGTGTAGCTGACAGAAGAGCAGACATCAGTTCAGCTTCAACATCAACATGTTCTCTGTAGCTCTGATACTGCTGCTGACAGCTGGATCCTGTGAGGAACTTTCAGTGGATTCATACTGATAAATACATTAGAAACAGTAAATAATTAGATGAATGAAATAATGTTGATTTCTGTTTCCACAGGTGTGTACAGTATTGATCTCATCCAGCCAGACTCACTGGTTGTGCAGCCTGGACAGTCTTTGACCATCACCTGTCAGGTCTCTGGTTATTCTCTGACTGATAGCAGCTATGCAACAGGTTTGATCAGACATTGTGAAGGAAAACCAATGGACTGGATTTTTCATCAGTATGGTGGAAACAGTGGCAGCCTTTATCAAAATAATGCACTAAAGAACAAGTTTACCTACACCAGAGACATGTCTGCTGGAACAGTGACTATAACAGGACAAAATCTGCAGCCCGAGGACACAGCTGTTTATTACTGTGTACGTCGGCCCACAGAGATACAAACTACCAACAGCTCTGCACAAATACTGGCAGCTGGTCACAGTCTTTACATATCCAGTGAAATGTTTCAGTGCTTACAAATGGTAAATGGTAAATGGTCCGCACTTATATAGCGCTTTTCTACCTAGCAGGCACTCAAAGCGCTTTACACTGCATCTCATTCACCCATTCACACGCACAAGCACACACACATTCACACACCGATGGCAGAGCTGCTATGCAGCTGACCTGACTCACCTTACAAGGTTGCTGACTGACAACACATTATGTACAGTACAGACAGTCATGGTCCCCAGAAGACGAATGCTACTAACATGACATACTTTAACTGTCCATGTAGAGCCACCATTAGGCCTCAATTTCAACCTGTCCAAAAATACGGTTCATTACCAAAACAAAACAACAAAGTATTAACTATTGTAAGTAAAATGATTAATAATAAATGACAGCGTTCTTGACTACTTAAGATTATAAACATAAGGATTATGTCTACATAACATCATCATGTTGGCACTGTCATTATATTACAATGCTAATGTTAGGATTTAACTCAAAACACAGGTTTGTCTAAGTGCAGTTCAAAGAACTTGTGGCATGGTTATGGACTCGTATTTTATTTAATGTGTTCCACTGTACATCATGGGTGCTAAAGATAAAGAAAGCTATATTATGTTTGGGTTTGTCTAAAATGATGATTTTACTTTTCTAAAAATGTAAGTTTCTAAAATGCAGCTGCACCAATTCAAACTATTTTTAAATGACAAACATGGCAGCTTTAACAGAATACTTGGCATTACAGTATCAAAAGAAACCAACATGCAGAGTTTGAGTCAGAACGGGTTGAAAAAGTTGCAAAATTAGAGCAATCATTCTTGCTCATTGAACACAAAAGTACCCTCTATAGGTCCAATTCATTCAAGGAGGAGTCAATGCAAAATCCAACACCTTCCACCTCTACTTATCTGATTACAGAGAGAATGACAGAACAGTAGACACACGGTTTAACATGATGGATTATAGAACAGGAGTGCTGCTTCTAACTATCTGCTGGGCAGGTGAAGACTTTTCACTGTTGTTATTTTAAAGTCTGTAAAAATCTAATGGCTTGAAATGATATGACTACATTTGTTTTTTGTCTGAACAGGTGTTAATGGTCAGACGCTGAGAGAATCTGATCCTGTGGTTAAAAACCCTGGAGAATCCCACAGACTGACCTGTACAACCACTGGATTGTCATTCAGCAACTACTGGATGGGCTGGATCAGACAGGCTCCTGGAAAAGGACTGGAGTGGATCGCTAGCATCAGATATGATAGTAATGAGATCTACTACTCTCAGTCAGTCAAAGGCCGTTTTACCATCTCCAGAGACAACAGCAAGGAGCAGCTGTATCTGCAGATGAACAGTTTGAAGACTGAAGATTCTGCTGTTTATTATTGTGCTCGAGAGTCACAGTGACTGGAGTTAGTGTAACAGCTGTACAAAATCATACAGCACTCATCAGACACATGTTAATTGTCTTGTAACATGTAATCTGTAAACAGATCATGAAAAAGTCTTGTTGAAAAAAAAACTTTTTTGAATTTTAGAACTAGAGATTAGCTTCATTAAAACCATTTACAAGATAATACATCACTGATGTCAAGTGTAAAATGAGTAACACAAGGCTAGATATATATTGTTATTGATATATATTGTTATCAATAACAGTTAACATGTTAACTGATTAAGACTGGCTTTATATGTGACACAACCACACAGAGTTGGAGATCAAATTTGTTGATCATTATTAAACATTACTCATAAATGCATGATTTCAGATTTTTTTAAACTTAAAATAGATTTTTGCAGTTGTTATGTCCTGATTCCTAAGAAGCAGGTTTTTTATAATGTGGCTCATAATGTTGCATTATGTTTTTGTGCAAACTCAAACTATTAACAGTCCATTAAAACTACAGCAAATCCTTTTATATTGTCATCTTGGCTACTGTCTATATAAATAAGTAAGTAGAGTAAATAGGCCAATAAAGAAATAAAGGTTACAGTAACAATGATGACGTATCAATCAAAAATGAATTATACATCTCATGTGGGAGTTGCTGACTTTAAAAAAATAATGACAGGAAAACAGTTCACATGAAACTGAATACAGAATCACAGCTTTTAAAGAATGAACACTCTGTTTGTAGATTGTACTGTGGTTCACATTTTCATTGTCACACTTCAGTGTGTAAAGAAGTTGAAATGTCACAAAGTTCATAATCCTTTCTGTTTTAATAGACCAACAATAATGTTTTAAATCTCAGTGAAGATTCTCTATGATCTGGGTGAATTTATCTGGTCGTTGAGTCAGAGCCACCTTTTTGTTTGAGTCTATGCAAACTAAGTGATGTTCCCTGTTGGTCAACTATAAAAACCTCACATCAAAGTCATCAGTTCACAGCATGCCAGTTTCACCTCAGACCATGTTCTCTGTAGCTCTGCTGCTGCTGTTGGCAGCTGGATCTTGTGAGTCTCTCTGGATTTGTCAAAGTGAGCGACTGTTTAAAAGAATAACTTAATCATTTGTCACATAATCTTTTCTCTTTTTAACAGATGTGAAGTGTGAACAGCTGACACAGCCAGCCTCTGTGACTGTGCAGCCAGTTCAACGTCTGACCATCACCTGTCAGGTCTCTTATTCTCTGGGCTACTACACAGCTTGGATCAGACAGCCTGCAGGGAAAGGACTGGAGTGGATTGGGATGAAACATACATCAGCTTCATACTACAAAGATTCACTAAAGAACAAGTTCAGCATCGATGTAGACTCTTCCAGCAAGACAGTGACTCTAAATGGACAGAATCTGCAGCCTGAAGACTCTGCTGTGTATTACTGTGCAAGACAGTCACAGCAACACAAACCATCAGTAGAGCTGAACAAAAACCCCTCAGTGTCTGAACAGTTGTAACATGAATCCACCAGAGGAGGAGCCCTCAGACCATAAATGAATTAAAGACAAGTTCGCTGAAACAAAGTCTGCAAATATATAAGAAAATTTGTACAATCAGCAAGTAACAAAAGAATTACAGATTCTTCATGATCCCAGTCCCCTGATTCTCATGCTGACCCTTTTCTTCCACAAAACAAATTAAATGTTATCAGTCAACAGTTAAACCAAAAATGATGTTTTATATATTTGAGTCTTTGCAAACTCAGGGATTTTCCTTGTTAATTAGCTATTACCGCTCACAGAGACAACGTCTTTACACATATTGTGCATAACTTATATGAATATAACATATTTTCATTCTAATGGCATTTGGTGACATGATCCAGATTACATGAATGTAGATCAAAATAGGAGTCAGACTCAAACACAGCAATTGATCCAGACATTTGGTCTTGTGCCATGGCAGTTTGTCAGTTTTTTGGTTATCACTTGGAAGTCAGACTCCCACTGTGTCAAAGATGATAGTTTGGAAATTACCAGCTTCAACATACTGGAAAGGTTTGGAGTGGACTGGAGACGATTTTTATCTAACTATCAATCTCACCATCAGCTGACTGTCTCATTGTTGAAATGCTGTTTAGCTTTAGGCTGCGCTGTGTTCATGCTCATGAATTTGACTTTAAAAGCAGGATGTGATGTAGGAGGAGCTCACTCTAATCAAATCCACATCAGATTTAAAGGGCTTCACAGATCTGAGAACATTCTGAGCACGTTCTCAACATGGCGTACAGCAGACTAACACTCTTGGTGGTTGTTCTCTTTGCGTCAATTGGGGCTGAAGGTCAGACCATAACAGAGTCTGAACCAGCCAGTAAAAAAACTGGAGAATCCCACAGACTCACCTGTACAACATCTGGATTCAATTTTAGGGGCTCAGTGTGGAACTGGATCAGACAGGCTCCTGGTAAAGGACTGGAGTGGATCGCTTTGGTGCACACATCAAGTACACCTATCTATTACTCCCAGTCCGTCCAGGGTCGATTCACCATCTCCAGAGACGACTCCAGCAGTAAAGTCTACCTACAGATGAACAGTCTGAAGACTGAGGACACAGCCGTGTATTACTGTGCCAGAGAGACACAGTGAGAGACAATAACAGGAGAGTCATACAAAAACTACTTCCTCTGTTTACAACTGAATACCCAGTTTTGTTGATTTTACATTCATTGCAAAGCAGATTTCTGTGAACATGCATAGCCAAAATCCCCACTTTTATTTTTAATATTTAAGTTTTGATAACACTTGTTTTATTGCTACATAAATTACCAAACAATCCACATTAAACCCAGACTTTTATTGTCATGAAATGTAATTAATAAAATAGTGACTTTAGTATTTATTATTACTTTTTATTATTATTAGTAGAAGTAGTATTTCAATGTTACTATCATAGTTCCTCTATAAATAAAATGATGTAGTACAGTATATATTATATTATCCCACATGTTGGTTCAGTTGTTTTCATTTAGAGGATCCAATTTCCTCTTACGTTTCTTCAAACAGCTAAAAAATCTGAATCAATTTTTATATAGAATCCAGCAAAAAGTTATTTTACACAATGACCAGGGACAAAAATATCTTGCATGTGTTCACTTTGAATATAAAATAACACTGAGCAGTCTCCTATTTCCTGTCCTGCATATATGCAAACACAGCTTTCTATGGTGCAGTTATAAAAACCTCACATGAGAAAGTCAGTAGAGGTTAATGAGAAGCAGAAGCTGCATCATAAACCATGTTTTCTGTAGCTCTGCTGCTGCTGTTAGCAGCTGGATCCTGTAAGTCTTTTTGGATTTGTCAGTCTAAACCTTATTCTGTGTATCTTAATGACCTGTAATGCAACGCAATGTGTTTTAATATGTTTTAAACAGGTGTGAAGTGTGAACAGCTGACACAGCCAGCCTCTGTGACTGTGCAGCCAGGTCAACGTCTGACCATCAGCTGTCAGGTCTCTTATTCTGTAGACAGCGACTTCACACATTGGATCAGACAGCCTGCAGGGAAAGGACTGGAGTGGATTAGTAGAGACACAAGCATCAAAGACTCACTAAAGAACAAGTTCAGCGTCAACTTAGACTCTTCCAGTAACACAGTGACTCTAAGTGGACAAAATCTGCAGCCTGAAGACTCTGCTGTGTATTACTGTGCCAGAGAGCCAGCCACACAATATAATAACCATCAGCAGAGCTGAACAAAAACCCCTCAGTGCTTAAACACTTGACATGAATCCACCAGAGGAGGAGCCCTCAGACCACTACTGATGTTTAGAGAGAAAAACATGTTGCATCTTCTTTACTTCTTGGTTTGTGACACAGTCATTTCTGCACATTCAAATGAGAAACCAGTTTAGCACAAATTCATGTGGTAACATCTGTTCATAAAAAATTAAAGAAATTCTCAAACATTAATTTTCAGGTGAGTTTCATGTTACAGCATTTGTGAAAATACATTTGGTGAATTATATCTTACTTTATGTTAAATCTTACAAGATGTTCTTGTAATTGAAAGGTTCACACAATGTGACAAGAAGAGAAAATGGGCCTGGCTTTATTTATTTGATGTTTTTTTAGAGATGCGCTCTGAGGACTGGAATAAAGCAGCTCACATTAGACCAGCTTAAGTTAGTGTTATCATCAAAACTAATTATTAATATTGATTAACACAGTTATGAAGCAGGAACAACTACTACTACTACAACTATTTTGTTTTAGTAAACTGACATCTATTGAAACAGATTTGTCTGCAAAATGTTGCAAATCTTAAATTTATTGTTTGAGCTTTATATTCTTGCAGTTTCTAACTTTGGGGGATTTTAAAGCACAATTTTAATTTCCTCATTTGATATCAAATATCTAAATTAAAAATTTAGAGTTACACAATTCAAGATTAATGGTTACAAATGTCCAAGTCCAAGTCCACCCCAGCACTATTCTTACTGTGAGGAGGAGTCCATGCAAAATACGTTTCCCACCTCTACATATCTGTTTGCTGAGATGAAGACAAAGACCAGTGGACACACAGTCTAACATGATGAATTATAGGACAGTACTGCTGCTTTTCACTATCTGCTGGGGAGGTGATGATTTTCACTGATCTTAATTTGTCACATTTCCGTTTTCTATTCCTTTCTTAGTTTTTTGTCTTTGTCTTAACAGGTGTTGATGCTCAGACTCTGACAGAATCTGAACCAGTGGTTAAAAAGCCTGGAGAATCCCACAGATTGACCTGTACAGCCTCTGGATTCACATTCAGTAACTATGCAATGCACTGGATCAGACAGGCTCCTGGAAAAGGACTGGAGTGGGTTGCATTTGTCAGTAATCCTAGTGGTTCTACCACTCGATACTCTCAGTCAGTCCAAGGTCGTTTTACCATCTCTAGAGACAACAGCAAACAGCAGATGTATCTGCAGATGAGCAGTATGAAGACTGAAGATTCTGCTGTTTATTACTGTGCTCGACACTCACAGTGACTGAAGTTGTTAGAGAAGCTGTACAAGATCCTCCATTGCAGCCTTACTGGAATAATAGACCACAGTTATCATATGTCCTCAGAGCTCAAGACAATTTAAATAAATTAAAAGGTTATCCCAGCTGTCATTGAGATAGAGCTTTGTTCTGTTGATGTTTTTCATAAAATTGTATTTGTTGGGCTTTTAAAGGTGTCCACTTCCCAAGACAATATTTTCAAAGAAGAATATTATTTCAATATAACTTGCAATAAAATGTTTTGGACAGAGATGTGAGTGGCTGATAGGTTAATTATAGAAATAATCAAGATAGTCAGTAAAGTATTGTAAAATAATTGTGCAGACAAATCGTTTATGCAAATGTTTAATCTGAGATGTACACTGCCCGTCCATAAAAAAAGAAAAAAAGAAAAATAGAAGTCACCAACTGGATTTAACTAAGCAAACAGGTGAGAGCCTCCCACTGAATAATTACTGCTTGGATGTAAATGGTTTACAAGAGCAGTGAGTATTTGAGACTCAGCCAGTAAAGTGATCCCAACTAGTGTCAAGTGTGATGAATTGTTCAACTTGAAATAGAAACAAAAAGGAAAGATTCACAACTCTAGAGCGACACAATCAGTGTTAGAGTAAATTGTGAAGCCCCAAGGTAGACTGGCACCCTGTCCATGGTGTACCCCGCCTCTCACCCACTAACAGCTGGGATTGACTCCACCAGTTTCCCTGAAAACATTAAAAGGAAAAGCTGTTAATTTAATGGATGGATAGATGTTTATTACTGTGTGAAAGCAGCTGAATCACTGTGACTGACTAATGGACGTTCATTTCGCAGTTTCCTCAAATGTCTGCAGTTTCCTTCCTGTGAGGTGGAGTAAATGCAAAACTTTAAATGTCTTCCACCTCCCTCCACCTCTATTTATCTGACTGCAGATGGGATGACAGAACAGTGGACACACAGTTTAACATCATGGATTTTAAGACAAGACTGATGCTTTTCACTATCTGCTGGATAGGTGAAACCTGTGACTCTTTAGTTTGATAATATAATAAAAAATAATAATAATGTCTTCTGCTGTAAGTTTGCTGCATGTGATGTTTTGCTTTTCTTGTCTTGGCAGGTGTTGATGGTCAGACTCTGACAGAATCTGAACCAGTGGTTAAAAACCCTGGAGAATCCCACACACTGACCTGTACAGTCTCTGGATTCACATTCAGCAGCTACTGGCTGCACTGGGTCAGACAAGCTCCTGGAAAAGGACTGGAGTGGGTTGCCTGGCATGATCGTGGTAGTGGCACCAGCAAATCCTATTCTCCATCAGTTCAAGGCCGTTTTACCATCTCCAGAGACAACAGCAAACAGCAGCTGTATCTGCAGATGAACAGTTTGAAGACTGAAGATTCTGCTGTTTATTATTGTGCTCGAGAGTCACAGTGACTGAAGTCTGTCTAGCAGCTGTACAAAATTGTACAGTAGAGTATATTGCAATACAAATATTTATCAGAACATATGTTTAAAATGAACGTTTGAGCAGACAAACATAAAGTGGCAGAACAGTAGCTGTACAGGCTAAACATAATTTGAGTTTAAATACTCACAACTCTATAGGTTTTAAGGACATTCATAAATTACATAATTATTTAGCTGCAGTCTAAACAAACATAAATAAATAATATTTCAGCTTGATCCTAAATTTAAACACAGTTGACACTTGTTTAACTGCATGACTGTGAATTATCAGGCTTCATTAACAAGTAACTTTAAGCTTTGAAATGCTTTTTATGACAACAATAAAATAAAATAAAACAATATAAGAAACTATAATAACCACATCTCTTGATTTAGCTCCAGGCTGAGCCACAGCCACATGATCATCATTTGTCATATCCTTTCCCAAACTTATAATCATTCTTCTAACACCCCTGTAAAAATGTCAGAAGTCATCAGTGGAGGCTAAAGAGAATCAGAGGCTCACATGATGTTCACTGTGACTCTGCTGCTGTTAGCAGCTGGATCCTTTAAGTCTCTCTAGATTTCTCATAGTCCATAATTCTTCTTTTGCAGTCTAGTTCACTGATCTTAACTTTTTGCCTTCTTAGGTTTTTGTGTTTGTCTTGACAGGTGTTGATGGTCAGACCTGACAGAATCTGAACCAGTAGTTAAAAAAGTTCACATCAAAGTTTTTCATAAAATTGCTTTTTGTTGGGCTTTTAATGCTGTAGGCTTTCTGCCACCCAAACACAACTGAACATTCATCCAGTACAGGAAGAAAAATCAACTTGTTTATTTCGTTTCACAAATGATCAAGAGTTTCATTTCCTGAGCAGCTGTTTTCTTTTGGGAGCTCAAAGTTTCTATACATTTACATTTATATTCAATGATTTGGCAGATACTTTTATCCAAAGCAACTTAAAAGTGCAGTACAATGCATGTTGTTGTGAAGTTGTCATAAATGTCTGTTTTCTGTTTAGGAGAGTGATTCATAATGAACCACCATTTATCTTCTGGTATCTTCTGTCATATATGTATGTGTGGATAATAACAAGACAACAAACTACATTTCTTCCAAGTCAGTCTGACATTAGATCAAATACAGATTAAACTTGAACACAACTTAATGAAAAGTGTCAATAACAACATAACAAAATGCAATAAATATTACTCATAAAGAATGAGTAAAGAACTCATGAAGGCTTTTTTTTTCATTGCCACGATTTCACATTTCTCAGTAAAAGTTAAAAGTTAAAAATTCCTTCTACTGTGAAACATTATTACTGAGTTTTTAATGTCATGTTCACTGGTCCAAACCATATTTTTGTCCACAGTTCAATAATATTAGTGTTTAATTGCATTATATGGTGAGATGACAATAAATCTTATTTTAAAACTTAAAAACTTAAACAGCAAATTACACAAATAAACATATCAGACAAACACTTCACGGTCATTCTTTCCCAGTTTAACCAGATGAACCTCATCTATTTGATCATATTCTGTATATTATGTCATGCATTGTAAAGATTGATGCACTCTGTTATTTCCTTATCTTCTCAGAGTGAGGAGATGATGCAAATCACACTTGTCTTCCTCTACTTATCTGTCCGCAGAGTGGATGACAGAGAACAGTGGACACACACAATTTAACATGATGGACTGTAGGACAGGACTGCTGTTTTTAACTATCTGCTGGGCAGGTGAAGCATTTCACTGATCTTGAATTTAAATAGTTACATGTCAGTGATCATAACATAAAATATATATATATATTTATTTTTGTTTGTTTTGTTTTAACAGGTGTTGATGGTCAGACTCTGACAGAATCTGAACCAGTGGTTAAAAAGTCTGGAGAATCCCACATGTTGACCTGTACAGCCTCTGATTTTGACTTTAGTAGCTCTTGGATGGCCTGGATCAGATAGGCCCCTGGAAAAGCACTGGAGTGGGTTGCAACTATTGAGTATGACAGTGATAGGATCTTCTATTCTCAGTCAGTTAAAGGCCGGTTTACCATCTCCAGAGCAAACAGCAGAAACCAGCTGTATCTGCAGATAAGCAGCCTGAAGACTGAAGATTCTGCTGTTTATTACTGACGTTGGTCAAGCAGCTGTACAAAATCCTACAGCACATTCCTTATCACAAGCACCTCTCATATTTTTGATTAAGCAGATTTAGCAGTTTTTATTGTTGTTTATTATTGAAAATGAAATATATATATATATATATATATATATATATATAATTATCAACTAAATAAAAAATAAAACAAACAAAAAAAAAACATCCATAATCCAAAGCGCCTGTTCTCTTAAGAGGCTCAGGAGTAATGGAGCCTATACCAGCTGTCATTGGTTGAAAGGCGTGGTACAATCTGGACAGGTCGCCAACTGATCACATGGTTGACATACAGAGACAAATATTCACGCTTATTCTTAAAAAGATAGAAGGATGCCAGACTACCCAGACAAAATCCACACAAACATGGGGTGGACATGCAAACTCCACTAAATAGGCCGACCCATGGAGTCAAACCCGGGTCCCTCTTGCTAACAACTACATCCTACAACAAAAAACAGAAATATTGAAATCTTGATATAGCCGTCCCGTAGTTATATAGTTATGAGTTAATACATTTTGTAAAGTTTTATAAAAGTCCATGTATAAAATTCTGACAGGCATTGATCAAACCGCATGACCAAAAAGTGAAACTAAGGTGTCATGCATATCAAATTAGACTACTAAATGTTTTGTATTACTGATGTCATTGTTAACTAATTGGTGGAAAAGACATGATCAGTGTCAGGAGAATTATTTTTTTAAGGGAACTGCTGCACCAATAATAAAGCTCCAAATGGACCCTTGTGGTCTCCAGCTAACGTGTCTCTATGCAAACTCAGTCGTTATCCTTATGACTCAGTTATAAATACTTCATGTGACAAAGAGGATTAGATCCTCGTTTTTCTTCAGCTTCAACATAAATCATGTTCTCTGTGACTCTGCTGTGGCTGTTGGCTGCTGGAATCTGTGAGTCCCTGTACTAGTAAATTATCACAGTCGACTAAAATGTAACTTCATTTGTCAATAAATATGTTTGTTTTTAAACAGGTGTGAAGTGTGAACAGCTGACACAGCCAGCCTCTGTGACTGTGCAGCCAGGTCAAAGTCTGACCATCACCTGTCAGGTCTCTTATTCTGTGAGCAGCTATGTCACAGCTTGGATCAGACAACCTGCAGGGAAAGGACTGGAGTGGATTAGTAGTGACAGCACTGTCAAGGATTCACTGAAGAACAAGTTCAGTGTTGATTAAGACTCTTCCAGTAACACAGTGACTCTAAATGGACAGAATATGCAGCCTGAAGACTCTGCTGTGTATTACTGTGCCAGAGACCCACAGTAACACAAACCATCAGTAGAGCTGAACAAAAACCCCTCAGTGTCTGAACAGTTGTAACATGAATCCACCAGAGGAGGAGCCCTCAGACCACAAATGGTTTTTCACCACTTAACAGAAGTCTGTGACTTGCGAGATTATGGTTGATAATTTCAATCAAATAAAAGGTGAAATGTAAAATAAAAGAAGTCAACAGTGTTTTAAAATTTAACAGCTACAACTTCTGTACCATTAAATAGTATGAAGCTGACAATTGTACTGTACTGTACACATTGACACAGTGGAAACTAAATAAAAATGTAAACATATAAATCAATGACTTCAGCTGAGAAACTGCTTCAGAAAGATCATCATCTAAAAATAATTGAATCTCCCCCAAAAACTTCTGTCATGTACACTTCATAACTAAATTACATTTAAGCACTACATTCTATTAACCTTGAGTAACTGTATAGTACACCTGAACATGTTTAAATAAACAAATAAATGAAACTGGAACACACTGATAAACACATGTATGACTTCATAGGAGAAGACACTGATTGAAACAAAAATGGAACCACGTGATTATTTGTGTCAACAGATAACATAAAGTTTGTACTAAAATTTATAAAAATAAAGAGAGAATATGATGTATGAATGACTCCAATGAGTTTAAATAAAAAAGAGGAAACTATTTACATATGGAGGGATTCTACATTTCTGAAAATGTACAATGATCTTTGTGAAATATGGTGTGTTTCTTTTTGAGGAGGAGGGGTCAATGCAAAACTCCGACATCTTCTACGTCTGTTTAAATACAGATTGAAGTACAGAAGCTTAATCACTCAAAGGCACACAGTAGATGAGACAGTTGACTTTCACAATGATCAGATATGATTGTTTTGTTGTTCTCCTCCTGTTATTTAACTTGTCTGGTAAGGATAATAGTTTTTTCTTTCAAACATATTAAGAAAGTTTGGCCACATTACATCAGGTATTGTAATGAGCTGTTTTTATTTTCTGTAGGTACTGAAGGTCAAACACTGACTGAGTCTGAACCAGTGGTTAAAACACCTGGAGAATCCCACACACTGACCTGCACATATTCAGGGTTCAGTAGTGATATACATTGTGCTTGGATCAGACAGGCCCCTGGAAAAGGACTGGAGTGGGTTGCTTACATCAGCAGTGGCAGTAGCTACATCTACTACTCTCAGTCAGTCAAAGGCCGTTTTACCATCTCCAGAGACAACAGCAAAAAACAGGTGTATCTGCAGATGAACAGCCTGAAGACTGAAGATTCTGCTGTTTATTACTGTGCTCGAGAGACACAGTGACACAAGAGGAAGTAATACAGTACAAAAAGGAGGAATATTAGAAAAATACAAGATAACATTAACAGTGGTTAACTATTGTTATCACATCCTCAATAAAATGGTTTGTTTAGACCAGTTTTGTGCAGATCTGGTGTTCTCCCATTTCAAGACACAATATTCTTAATAAATACATTCTGTTGACAGAACACTGAGGATTTCAGACGACTTGTTTGATTTATGTTTAGTTTGTGAGGAATATTTAAGAAATGTCACTGATTTAAGTAAACAAAATTTTCATTCACTTGTTAGACTCAGGAAAATGAAAATATGTTTCCAGATAGTATCCTGTGCAAGATCACATACACAATGTGTTTTTCAAAAGGCCTTCATCATCTTAAGTCTTAAGACTTAATCCACCCGCTGGTCATGATCCTACATGCTTGTCACATGATTCATTTCCTTAGTTTTTTTTTCCATAATTCTTTCATAGCTATCAGGTGAAACCAGCTTTCTCTCCATATTTACCTTCTGCCTTTCCACAGTCAAACTATCAAACTATCTTAAAAAACTATTCCTCTCCTTTTGAAATCATGCTGTCTTGCTTTTATTTTCTGTACTTGCTAGACTCGACAAAATAACTAATTAATTTTGAACTAAAATACCTTTACAGTATGTGTAAACTGACTGATGATCACCATTTCATTACCATTCCACAGATTTCCATGTGACCTTGACAAGTTTCTTTTTATTATGGTTATTTTCATTATACATTTATGCATTTCCTTTGTTTGTTTGTTTGACCACCTATATTGACAGTTTTAAAGGCCTCACTGCCTCAGTACATACAGTATGTACACGTATACATACAAAAACTATTCTACAGACGGGGTCACATAAGCAATGTTTCTACTGTCTTCATTCTTGACAGGTGTTTGCTAACATGTTGTAGTGTGAGTCACGAAATGTAAATTGCCAATTTAAAGAAATATTATTGTTTTGAACTTTTGAACTATTGATTTGATCATCTAAGTATCATTAGATGACCAAATCAATACCTGAGGGAAATTCAATTTACTGTAGTTCCTCTCTGTGAGGAGGAGTTAATGCAAAACCCAAAAGTCTTCCACCTCTACTAATGTCACTGTAAAGAGGACGACAGAGAACAGTGGACACACAGTTTAACATGATGGACTACAGGACAGGACTGTTGCTGTTTACTCTCTGCTGGGCAGGTGAAGATTGTGAAAGACTTGAAGTTGTCTTTAAAACATCACTGTCTCAGAGAAACTGATTATTTATTATTTTTACAGGTGCTGATGCTCAGACTCTGACAGAATCTGAACCAGTGGTTAAAAGAGCTGGAGATTCACACACACTGACCTGTACAGTCTCTGGATTTTCACTCGGCAGCTACTGGATGAGCTGGATCAGACAGGCTCCTGGAAAAGGACTGGAATGGATTTCTACTGTAATTTTTGGTAGTGGTAGTACCCACTACTACCCTCAGTCAGTCCAAGGCCGGTTTACTGTCTCCAGAGACGACAATAAACAGCAGGTGTATCTGCAGATGAACAATCTGAAAACTGAAGATTCTGCTGTTTATTACTGTGCGCGAGAGTCACAGTGAGTGACTTTGACTGTGCAGCAGTACAAAAATCCTACAGTAGTCATCAGGCACCTATAGTTGTACCTCAAATATTTGATGTGCTCTTTTCAGGTAGTTAAAAAAATCTAGATTATAATAACAATTAAGTTATTTTTAAAAGTTTCCTACAGCAGTGGATATTAATCATTTATAAAAACCAAATACAGTAGTTTTAGTCGAGATGTGGCAAATCAGTTCATGTCTGGGTGAGAAAAAGGATAAATCACCCAAATCTTTTAAGAAGTCTCCTAGCTAAGTCCAGTTACTGGAAAACAGCCTGTCACAACTTTTTGGATGGCTCAAAACCATCACAAGGCACAGACTGAAAGCAAATTGAGTAATTTATTGCAATAAATGCAAAATACCAAAACAACTGAAAACATAATTATGCACAGTAATCAGTGTAATCAGTCATGTAGGGGTGTGCATGTGTGTGTGTGTGTGACAGAAAGATCGTAAGTGTAAAGGATAATGTTGAATCAGATTCATGGCCTGTTTCACTTCACCTCCTGATTTCTGCTGCCTGATATTAGAAATGAAAAGATATAACAAATCCATATCATATTTAAAATGCAAATGTAAAAGGAAAGTAAATTGCTCCGAAATGACAAGGAGTTATAGCTTCAGCTTATTTTCCTCAAGTTCACTTAAGTTTGTTTTACATTTTCAGAGCTACTATAATGACAAATTAACTATTCAACTCAACCTGAACAACCTGAAGTTAACTCGTAAAGACAGTAGGTAGGTTACAAAAAGTTCAATAGTACATAGTTAAAAAGTATAATTAGATTAACAAAACAATAGCTGAGAGAAGTTCAATCTGCTGTAGTCCTGTTCTACCTGTGAGGAGGAGTCAATGCAAAACACACTTTTCACTTCTACTTATGTGACTGCAGAGAGGACGACACAGATCAGTCTGCACACAGTTCAGCATGATGGACTTTAAGCCAACACTGCTGCTTTTATTCTTCTGGGCAGGTGAAGAATTTAATTAAATTTTATTTATCACTGTCTCTACTTTAATGCATGTACTGTATTGATTTGCTTTTCTTTGTATTCTTATCAGGTGTTGATTGTCAGATTCTCACTCAGTCTGAACCTGTAGTTAAAAAACCTGGAGATACACATACACTGACCTGTACAACATCTGGATTCACATTCAGTGATCACTGGATGGGCTGGGTCCGACAGGCTCCTGGAAAAGGACTGGAGTGGATCGCATTTATCAGCAGTGGCAGTGGTAGTAGCAAGTACTACTCTCAGTCAGTCCAAGGCCGTTTTACCATCTCCAGAGACAACAGCAAACAGCAGCTGTATCTGCAGATGAACAGTCTGAAGACTGAAGATTCTGCTGTTTATTACTGTGCTCGAGAGTCACAGTGACTGAAGCTGGCTGAGCAGCTGTACAAAAATACTACATCACTCAACTTTATTGTCATGATAGACCCTGAAATCAATATTAGAAGTGTATGAGACCAGAGTTCACTCTTCTCCTCACCACCAAACTCTTAAAAGGCATAATAGGACTGGTTACCAAAACATCTGAGCTTAAAGAAACACATTTGCTCTGCTTTTCACTTTCAAAAACATCATGTTTTCTGGACTGTTAACACTGACGTGTACACAGATGAACTGTAATGTGAGATTATGTAATATCTAAAAACCCTCAATTTGTTATTATTATTATTTTATTTCTTTATCAGCATAAACAACTTAGACAGAACAACATTTTGTATATTCCTCTGTTTATAAGACAGTTCAAAAGACTGGTCAGACTAAACTTTAGGTTTGAAGTCTCTATACTTCTCTGAGCTGTACCTCTAAAGCCTTGGATGAATCAAAATGCAAATTCACACACTGATGCAAAATTTCCATCTTGTACCTGCACAATACACTATACATAAATGTTCTTGATCCATCTGCAGGTGCATAATCAGACTCAGCTAAGTTGTCAGTTCACAAAGTGTGAATATATGACACAATGTGTTGCATTGTTCTCTTTAAAACACTAGAGGCCAGTTAGTATACAGGAAGTGTTTCTGCTCTGTGAATAACTTTTCAACTCATAAGGCAAACTGACTGACACTCAAACCCTGGAATGATCCAGAGATTTATATTCACATCAGATAGAAAATGGTTTGATGCAGTGACTTCAGCTTCATCTGTTCATTTAGTAGCAGTTCACCTATTCAAATAGCCATAACCCTGTCTACAAAACAGTTACAGTATAAACAGCAGGAATGAAAAAAAGAACTACAACCGACCCTGAGCCTGGTTCTGCTGCAGGTTCTTCCTCTAAAAGGAGTTTTTCCTCTCCGCTGCTGCCTAGTGCTGCTCAAATTGAATTGTTGGGTTCTGTATATAATTACACTCTGTGAGGTCTTAAACCTTATACTGTAAAGTGCCTTAAGATGACTTCTGTTGTGGTTTGGCACTATCCACAAAATTTAATTGAATTATATTCAACCTATGAAGACACACTCACAATTTTATTATTTTTCATCTTATCTCATTATCTAAATGTGCATGCTGTTCAAAAATAATCAAAAGTCAACTCCATCCTCCCTCTGAGGAGGAGTCAATGCAAAACTCAGATGTCTTCCACCTCTATATATCTTTCTGCATAGAGGATGACAGAGAACAGTGGACACACAGTTTAACATGATGGACTACAGGACAGGACTGTTGCTGTTTACGCTCTGCTGGGCAGGTGAAGACTGTGACAGAGTTGAAGTTGTCTTCAAAACATCACTGTCTCAGAGAAACTGATTATTTCCGTTATTTTTACAGGTGTTGATGCTCAGACTCTAACAGAATCTGAACCAGTGGTTAAAAGACCTGGAGATTCACACACACTGACCTGTACAGTTTTCACTCAGCAGCTACTGGATGCACTGGGTCAGACAGGCTCCTGGAAAAGGACTGGAGTGGATTGTTCTGAATACTAATGGTGGCAGCAACTACTACTCTCAGTCAGTCCAAGGCCGGTTTACTGCCTCCAGAGACAACAGCAAACAGCAGCTGTATCTGCAGATGAACAGTCTGAAAAGTGAAGATTCTGCTGTTTATTATTGTGCTCGAGAGTCACAGTGACTGAAGTTGTGTGTGCAGCTGTACAAAATCCTACAGACGTCATCAGAGTCCCATTAATTTCCATGAAATACTGTACGCTCTCAGTTCTTGCAGGATGAATGAAAAATTAAATAATTCTTTAACGCCCCAAACATCATGTGATAGCATAGAAATGATTTATCTCTAAAAAGGTATTTGCTTTAGTGAAGAATGTGAATAGGAAAAAAAATTGGTTACAAAACGTCACATATATACAGTAATGAAAAAGATATATTGTGATGATCATTTTCTCAGAAAAGAGCAAAGAGCTTACTGAGGTGACTGAAAAACTGAATAAAAACATTTATACAGTATGTACAGCCTATTATTGGCCTAATATTATATGATTCAATTGTGCAAGCATTAGACTCTTTTGTAAATATTGTTCTGTAAATAACATCCTGCTTAATACTAAACCAACGCTAAAGGCAACAAGTTCACAACAGAGTAAAAAGGTAAAACTGCAGCTGTATAAAGAGACATGAGAGCAATCAAATTAACATTATATTTAATCATTTTTTTATTATTTCTGTTGATAAAAAGTTGTCAAATCTACAAAATTCAATAACAAATCAGAAATAAAAACACAACCAACAACCAACAAAAACTTAAAACATGCAGGTTAAATTTCCCTGCAAACTATAAAATCAAAGTTAAATTATTGTTAGTCCTAAATAAAAAGTTGATCTTAGGGCTGATGAAGGGGTCTCTGCCTGCTGACAGTGACTTGTCCTCTAACACAACACAAAACAAACCAAAAGAAAAAAAAGGACAGTGGCAACAACATTGTAAATTAAGAAATTAAAACAAAAAAGACGTTGACTGCAAAACTCAATCCCACAATAGCACCATGCCAGTTCACCTGAGGTTATCAATTTGAAGACTGGACACGTTTCTCATCAGAGAGTCAAATGTATGAATCAGCAGAAATAAGAAGATCAACACTTCCCTTAGAGGGATTTAACTACTGAATGTGCTGATGCGTAGATTGTATACCTGTGTAATTCAGTGGGTGTAGTTAAGAACAGTGAGTTTAGTGTTACTTCACATTCTTGACAGAACAGAAATTTAAATATCCAACAATATGCAAATAAATGTTGTTAATAAGAAAGTAAAGTGTGAGTCTGTGTGTGAGTGAGAGGACAGAAGAGCAGACATCAGTTCAGCTTCAACATCAACATGTTCTCTGTAGCTCTGATACTGCTGCTGACAGCTGGATCCTGTGAGGAACCTTCAGTGGATTCACACTAACAAATACATTAGAAACAGTGAATAATTAGATGAAGGAAATAATGTTGATTTCTGTTTCCACAGGTGTGTACAGTATTGATCTCATCCAGCCAGACTCACTGGTTGTGCAGCCTGGACAGTCTTTGACCATCACCTGTCAGGTGTCTGGTTATTCACTCACTGATACCAGCTATGGAACAGGTTGGATCAGACAGCGTGAAAGAAAACAAATGGACTGGATTACCCACCAGTATGGAAGTGGTACTCTTCGTCAAAATGATGCTCTGAAGAACAAGTTCAGTCACATCAGAGACACTTCTGCAAGAACAGTGACTCTAAAAGGACAGAATCTGCAGCCTGAGGACACAGCTGTTTATTACTGTGTACGGTGGCACAGTGACACAAACCACCGACAGAGCTGCACAAATACCCACATAACAGGACTCAACAGACACACACACACCAACACTCTACTGGGGTTGAAGTACCTTTGCTTTCTACATATCTTCTAAAACCTGTAGAGGGAGATCTGTACAAACTTGATTGAATTATTTTAATACCCATTAGTAACAAGTCTCATATAATAACCTTAACAGAGCTCGGTGAGTGCTGAAATCGAAACAATTAATATTTAGCAGTACTCCAGTCACAAAACAAGATGTTGTACTGTAAAAAAAGATGTCAGATGAAATTTCTATCAGTGGGGTGAAGGTGACCTCTGTGTGGCAAAATACTGTAAAAGTCCATACAAAATGCAAACGGAACTATATTGTGAAAATTCAGCTGTTTTAAACAGTTTAAAAAAACACAATGGAGCAGATTTTAATATTTTTAAGTGCAATCTGATGAGTAAATATGTATTTACACTTTGATGTTACACATTTACAAAAAAGTAGAAATACACCTTATACTACTGAATCATTAATGTGACATACAAACAGTGGCAAGAAAAAATTAAGAGAAATGAGGAATTTAATGCTTTTCTGCATAAATTGTTCATGAAATGTGATCTGTCCAGTAATGTAGAATAACACTAAGTCCAAACATCAGAATAAATCTGCCACAGAATGGGTTCAGCGACACAAATTTGTCTTTTGGAGTGGACCAGACAGACCTTAAGAGAGCCGTTCATACTGTACACCATAGGAATATGGCTGAACTGAAGCAGTTCTGTGAGGAAGAATGGTTCAATATTCCTCCCATGCATTGTGCATGTCGAATCCAGAGCTACAGGAAACATTTGATCTTATTGCTGCATAATGTGTTTCAACCATTTATTAAAACACAGCGGCTGTTACTTTCTCCACTAGCACTGTATGTTTCAGGAAAGTCATGATAGATCATGACTGTGTTTTATCAGCTCAGGAATAATGTATTTGTTGATATTTGGGACTCATTTTTTGTAGAATATCAGAAAAATGCAAGTAGTTCACTTACTTTTACCTGCCACCGGATAAACAATCAACACATCACAAATCTAAATTGTTAATGTATGAAAGAATCGCTTGCATTCCTTTTACATTCTCCTATTTAGATCGGTGTTTCTAAATCAAATAGGAAGTAAATACACAGAAGCTTACAATCAAACTGTTTTAATTCAACAAGTCTAAAATCTCAAGATTAAAATGTAATGTAAATGTGTTTCTGTAATAATAAAATATTAAGAAAAACACTTCTACCTCAGCCTGTAATCCAGTGTTCATACAGTTGAATTTGACTTTTAAAGCAGTGATGTAGGAGGAGCCTGCTGTAAACAAATGCTCACGGGGATCAAGGTTGCATTATATTAAAACGGATTCCAAAACAGTCATAGGACACTCTCAGCATGGCTAACATAATGATGACACTCTTGGTGGCTGTGCTGTTTGTTTTAGCTGGTGCAGAAAGTCAGACAATAACCGAGTCTGAACCAGCTGTGAAAAGACCTGGAGAATCCCACAGACTCACCTGCACAACTTCTGGATTCAATTTTGGAAGCAATGTGTCGAGCTGGATCAGACAGGCTCCTGGTAAAGGACTGGAGTGGATCGATTTTATACACACAGCCAGTACTCCTATCTTTTACTCCCAGTCAGTCCAGGGTCGATTCACCATCTCCAGAGACGACTCCAGCAGTAAAGTCTTTCTACAGATGAACAGTCTGAAGACTGAGGACACAGCCGTGTATTACTGTGCCAGAAGAGACACAGTGAGAGACAGTAACAGGAGAGTCATACAAAAACTACTTCCTTTATTTACAACAATTTATCAACACCATGAAAACTATAAATAATAATACTAATAATAATTCTAATACATCACTAGAAACAACAAACATACTATTTCTAGTACACCAACTTATAATAATAACAATAATAATAATAATAAAGACTTGAAAAAAACTTTTCTAGACAAGCATTGACAGTTAAAAAACATCAGAAGCTTCATCACTTCTCTTTATCTTCTCACAAGATAAAGATCAGCTGCCATGAGCCACTCTGAAATGTGACTCAGTAAAACAGTCTGAGCAGAGATTAGCATGAAAATGAACAGGTCACAATATGTGAGTGAAACTGAATGTTGTAATTTTCTCTTCAAAACACTAGAGGGCAGTTAGTGTAAATTTTTCCCTCTCCTGAATGAATATCAGTCCATCCTACTGGTGTAAACAGGCTGGAACTCAAGCCCTGCATTCATTTAGAGATTTATATTCACATCAGATAGAAAATGATATGATGCACTGACTTCAGCTTCATCTGTTCAATTAGTTACAGTTCTGGACTGTATTTCTTAAATCTCAGGTGGGAAAAAGAACTATGCAAATTCACACACTGATGTACAATCCCCACCCATATATATCTCACTGATATCAGGCTTTGTAGTCACAGACTCAGCCACATTATCACCATGACACTTGTACAGAGTCTCTTGTTCTTGACTTTCATTTCAGGTGAGTGAAGTCGGTATCCAGCAGAGATGATAACAGGAGTTTTGAATGTCTGCTGGCTTCTCTTCTTCTAAACTTTATGTTTCTTTCAGTCACTCAGGGTCAGTCTCTGACCTCCTCAGAGCCAGTGGTCAGCAGACCTGGAGAATCAGTCACTCTGTCCTGTAAAGTAGAAGGACTTGCTCTTGCTTATCTGCACTGGGTTCGTCAGAAACCTGGGAAAGGACTGGAATGGGTCGGACGCATTGATGATGGAACTGGCACTATATTTGCCCAGAGTCTCCAAGGCCAGTTTTCCATCACCAAAGACACTTCCACAAATGTGGTGTATTTACAGGCAAAAAGTCTGAAACAAGAAATTCTGCAGTTTATTATTGTGCAAAAGAGTCACAGTGACACAAGAGACGACAAAGCTGTAGAAAAACAACACTGAGCTCTGGGTGAGAGTCACTGAAGCATGGAAATTAATTTCCCATTAATTACTGATTAATAAACTATAAAACATCGACTATTGTATAAACAACAATGGTTCTTTTTCTGGATTTTATTGACAGGTTACAAGCATTTACATTTAACTCAATAAAATATAACAGAAAAGCTCAGTTCTGCTTCAACATCAGCCATGTTTGTTGTTGCTGTAAATAATTTTGATATTGCAGCTAAGACATTGATCCTGTTGTTGGATACATTTACTTATTGCTGTCTTTGTATCCATTACTATTAAAATTCAGTTTGGATAAACATGTCTTCCAAATGTGTCAATTTAAATGTAATAAAGTTATTAGTAACACAGAAAATGCATTCTAATAATAAATTGCAAGTTATAAGAAAACACTAATTTAGATCAGAGTATAATTGAAAATTAAATTCATTTGACTGGAGTAAAAATAAAGATCAAATCCAACTCGTTCCTTCCTGTGAGGAGGAGTCAATGCAAAATGAAGATGTCTTCCACTACTTATCTGACTGCATGGATGATGACAAAGGACGGTGACAAACAGTTTAACACGATGGACTACAGGACAGTACTGCTGGTTTTAACTCTCTGCTGAGTAGGTGAAAAAACACCTTTAATTAATACTGCTGCAGTTATTAACCATTTGATATATTGTTAGTATCTTAGTACTTACTTGTTGTTCATCTTGACAGGTGTTGATGCTCAGACTCTGACAGAATCTGAACCAGTGGTTAAAAACCCTGGAGAATCCCACAGACTGACCTGTACAGTCTCTGGATTTTCACTCAGCAGCCACTGGATGGACTGGATCAGACAGGCTCCTGGAAAAGGACTGGAGTGGATTGTTCTGAATACTAATGGTGGCAGCAGCTACTACTCTCAGTCAGTCCAAGGCCGGTTTACTGCCTCCAGAGACGACAGCAAACAGCAGCTGTATCTGCAGATGAGCAGCCTGAAGACTGAAGATACTGCTGTTTATTTCTGTGCTCGAGACTCACAGTGACTGAAGTTGGTTGAGAAGCTGTACAAAATCCTCTGTACAAAAAATATGTCAATGTGACTATTTTTCATGAAGAAAATGAAATGTAAGTGTATGAACAAAGAAATTATATAACTCAATAAGCATCTTGTATTTATTACATCAAACTTTCTTTTCAAATCGCTCCTCATAGAAAACAGTAGCTGAAGATCTGTGTTGTCAAATGCTTTTGCTTTGTTTGTTTGTTTTTAACTTTTAATATGCAGGGGAGTGAAGGGGATATGTAATATATAATTATGTACAAAATATTTATTGTTATGTTATTAAAACATCTCCAACCACCATTTACATTCTCCTATTTAAATGTGTTTACAATATCTAACTCAAATAGGAAGTAAATACACAGAAACTTACAATAAAAATCTAATGAATTCATTATTTAAAAATGTTTTAATTCAGCAATTTTAAATTCTCAAGATTAAATTATAATCTAAATTTGTATTCTGTAATAATAAAATATTATGAAAAACACAATCTACCTCAGCCTGTAATCCAGTGTTCATACAGTTGAATTTGACTTTTAAAGCAGTGATGTAGGAGGAGCCTGCTGTAAACAAATGCTCACAGGGATCAAGGTTGCATTTTATTAAAACAGATTCCAAAACAGTCTTAGGACACTCTCAGCATGGCTAACATAATGATGACACTCTTGGTGGTTGTGCTGTTTGTTTTAGCTGGTGCAGAAGGTCAGACAATAATCGAGTCTGAACCAGCTGTGAAAAGACCTGGAGAATCCCACAGACTCACCTGCACAACTTCTGGATTCAATTTTGGAAGCAATGTGTGGAGCTGGATCAGACAGGCACCTGGTGAAGGACTGGAGTGGATCGCTTTTATACACACAGACAGTACTCCTATCTCTTACTCCCAGTCAGTCCAGGGTCGATTCACCATCTCCAGAGACGACTCCAGCAGTAAAGTCTTTCTACAGATGAACAGCCTGAAGACTGAGGACACAGCAGTGTATTACTGTGCCAGTGGAGACACAGTGAGAGACAGTAACAGGACAGTCATACAAAAACTACTTCCTCTATTTATCACCACCATAATAACTATAAATAATAATATTAATAATAATCATCAAACATCAGAAGCTCACGTCTCGACTAACATCACGTGCCACAAGATAAAGATCAGCTGCCATGAGTCGACTCCTGTTGTTTAACAGAGAACTGTGAGTTATTGTAGAGTTTTTATGTCATGTTATATGGAAGCTATTAAACTTTTATACATTTCTTCATCTCTGGAACGTCGTCATTTCATATCTGCATTTATAGAGACCCATAAAGTCTGAAATGTGACTCAGCAAAACATTCTGAGCAAAGATTAGCATGAAGATGAACAGGTCACATTATGTGAGTGAAACCGAATGTTGTAATTCTCTCTTCAAAACACTAGAGGGCAGTTAGTGTAAACAATTCACCTCTCCTCTGTAAATATCGGTGCATCTCACTGATGTACTGCCTGGAATTCAAACCCTGAGTTCATTTAGATTCGCCAGAAACCTGGGAAAGAACTGGAATGGATCGGACGCAATGATAATGAAACTGGCACTAGACTTGCCCAGAGTCTCCAAGGCCAGTTTTCCATCACCAAAGACACTTCCACAAATGTGGTGTATTTACTGGCAAAAAGTCTGAAACAAGAAGATTCTGCAGTTTATTATTTTGCAAAAGAGTCACAGTGACACAAGAGACGACAAAGAAAAACTGTAGAAAAACAACACTGAGCTCTGGGTGAGAGTCACTGAAGCATGGAAATAAATTTCCCAATAACTACTGACTTCTTCTTCTTCTCTTTTGGCTTTTCCCATCAAGGGTCTCCACAGCGAATCATCCTTTTCCATCTCACTCTATCATGAACATCTTCTACTCTCACACTAGCCAACCTCATGTCCTCTGTTAAGACATATATCTCCTCTTTGGTCGTCCTCTTGCCCTCCTGCCTGGCAGCTCCATCTCCAACATCCTTCTACCAATATATTCACTATCCCTCCTCTGAACATGTCCGAACCATAAAACAAAGACTATTGTATAAACAACAATGGTTATTTTTCTGTGTTTTTTATGACAGGTTACAAGCATTTACATTTAAGTCAATAAAATAAGACAAAGGAGCTCAGTTCAACTTCAACATCAGCCATGTTTGTTGTTGCTGCAAATAACTTTGATATTGCAGCTAACACATCGATCCTGTTGTTAGATTCATTCACTTATTGCTTCATTTGTATCCATTACTATTATATTTCAGTTTGGATGAAAATGTCTGCCAAATGACTCAATTTAAATTTCCAATTTCTAACTAATTCTAATTTTAAATTGCACATAAATAGACATTCAATTAATTTGACTGGGCAAAAATAAAGATCAAATCCAACTCTGTCCTTCCTGTGAGGAGGAGTTAATGCAAAATTAGAATGTCTTCCACGTCTACTTATCTGACTCCATTGACGATGACAAAGGACGGTGACAAACAGTTTAACAGGATGGACTACAGGATAGTACTGCTGGTTTTAACTCTCTGCTGGGCAGGTGAAAAAAACACCTTTAATTAATACTGCTGCAGTTTTTCACCATTTAATATATTGTTACTATCTTAATACTTATGTTGTTGTTCATCTTGACAGGTGTTGATGCTCAGACTCTGACAGAATCTGAATCAGTGGTTAAAAACCCTGGAGAATCCCACAGACTCACCTGTACAGTCTCTGGATTTTCACTTAGCGGCTACTGGATGCACTGGATTAGACAGGCTCCTGGAAAAGGACTGGAGTGGATTGCAGCTGATGGTGGTGGTAGTAGCCAATACTACTATCAGTCAGTCCAAGGCCGGTTTACCATCTCCAGAGACAACAGCAAACAGCAGCTGTATCTACAGATGAGCAGCCTGAAGACCGAAGATTCTGCTGTTTATTACTGTGCTCGAGACTCACAGTGACTAAAGTTGGTTGAGAAGCTGTACAAGATCCTATGTACAAAAAAATACATCATGTGACTATTTTTCTTGAAGAAAATAAAATATGAACTATGAACACACAAATTATATTATTCAAAGCACATTATTTTATATTACATTAAAGTTTTTTTTCAAGTCACTTAAAAAACAGTAGCAAAGCATCTGTGTGGTCAAGTGCTTTTATTAAATGCTTTTATTTATTTTTTTTACTTTTAATATGCAGGGGAGAGAAGTGGGTATGTAATATATAATGAATGAAAACAGCTTATCATTATAATATTAACGTTCATGCTTAAGCTTATTCCTGTTTTCCTTCTGTTACTATGTGATATAAAAACATTCCTTCATGCATTATTTAGCAGACAAGTTTGTGCACTACAGCGATTAGAGTTTTCCACATCATCACACAGGTTTCAGTTCCTCCTTAGTTATTTTTCTCGATTTCTCTGTGAATTAAACATATTTTGATATTAAAACCATCTCCAACCAGCATTTACGTTCTCCTATTTAGATGTGTTTACACTATCTAAATCAAATGGGAAGTAAATACACAGAAGTTTACAATCAAAATTTGATGAATTCATTACTCAAACATTTTTTTTATTCGGTAATTTTAAACTCTCAACATTACAATATAATGTAAATGTGTTTCTGTAATACAATGATAATAATAATAGCAATATTAATACTTTTACTTCTTGATCCTAATAAATAAATGTATACCAAAACAAATCAGTTACAAATACCTTTGTAATTTCTGTGCTATGCAGTGTTCATACAGTTGAATTTGACTTTTAAAGCAGTGATGTAGGAGGAGCCTGCTGTGAACAAATGCTCACAGGGATCAAGGTTGCATTATATTAAAACAGATTCCAAAACAGTCTTAGCACACTCTCAGCATGGCTAACATAATGATGACACTCTTGGTGGCTGTGCTGTTTGTTTTAGCTGGTGCAGAAGGTCAGACAATAACCGAGTCTGAACCAGCTGTGAAAAGACCTGGAGAATCCCACAGACTCACCTGCACAACTTCTGGATTCAATTTTGGAAGAAGTGTGTGGAGCTGGATCAGACAGGCTCCTGGTAAAGGACTGGAGTGGATCGCTTATATAGACACAGATAGTACTCCTATCTCTTACTCCCAGTCAGTCCAGGGTCGATTCACCATCTCCAGAGACGACTCCAGCAGTAAAGTCTATCTACAGATGAACAGTCTGAAGACTGAGGACACAGCAGTGTATTACTGTGCCAGAGACACAGTGAGAGACAGTAACAGGAGAGTCATACAAAAACTACTTCCTCTATTTATCACCACCATAATAACTATAAATAATAATATTAATAATATTAATATTAATAATAATCATCAAACATCAGAAGCTCACGTCTCGACTAACATCACGTGCCACAAGATAAAGATCAGCTGCCATGAGTCGACTCCTGTTGTTTAACAGAGAACTGTGAGTTATTGTAGCGTTTTCATGTCACGTTATATGGAAGCTATTAAACTTTTATACATTTCGTCATCTCTGGAACGTCGTCATTTCATATCTGCATTTATCGAGACCCATAAAGTCTGAAATGTGACTCAGTAAAACATTCTGAGCAAAGATTAGCATGAAGATGAACAGGTCACATTATGTGAGTGAAACCGAATGTTGTAATTCTCTCTTCAAAACACTAGAGGGCAGTTAGTGTAAACATTTCACCTCTCCTCTGTAAATATCGGTGCATCTCACTGATGTACTGCCTGGAATTCAAACCCTGAGTTCATTTAGAGATTTATATTTACATCAGATAGAAAATGATATGATGCACTGACTTCAGCTTCATCTGTTCAATTAGTTACAGTTCGTCCTGATAAGCAGATGGATGACTGAAAGAGTTGCTGTTTATTTGTTCTTATAATGTGAAAATAGTTGTCTTCCAGTTCCAGTAAGACTGATAAAAAAATCTTTTCAAAAGGACATCAGATGTTCATTCTCACATTTGGGAAAAGCTGGATGAAGAGACTCAACAAAGAAAAAACACCAAACTGTTTTTCACATCTTCTCACACACACATGGTGTCCTGGAGTCGATGTGTGTGTGAGTTAACTGAACTTTTCTGCACTATACACTTTAAATCTCAGGTGGGAAAAAAAAACTATGCAAATTCACACACTGATGCACAATCCCCACCCATATATATCTCACTGATATCAGGCTTTGTAGTCACAGACTCAGCCACATTATCACCATGACACTTGTACAGAGTCTCTTGATCTTGACTTTCATTTCAGGTGAGTGAAGTCAGGATCCAGCAGAGATGATAACAAGAGTTTTGTATGTCTGCAGGCTTCCCTTCATCTAAACTTTATGTCTCTTTCAGTCACTCAAGGTCAGTCCCTGACCTCCTCAGAGCCAGTGGTCAGCAGACCTGGAGAATCAGTCACTCTGTCCTGTAAAGTAGAAGGACTTACTCTTGCTTGGCTGCACTGGATTCGTCAGAAACCTGGGAAAGGACTGGAATGGATCGGACGCATTGATGATGGAACTGGCACTAGATTTGCTCAGAGTCTCCAAGGCCAGTTTTCCATCACCAAAGACACTTCCACAAATGTGGTGTATTTACTGACAAAAAGTCTGAAACAAGAAGATTCTGCAGTTTATTATTGTGCACGAGAGTCACAGTGACACAAGAGACGACAAAGCTGTACAAAAACAACACTGAGCTCTTAGGTGAGAGTCACTGAAGCATGTTGGATACTCAAAACAATGACAATGAAACATATATTATCAATGAGAATGTATTTGGGGCAGGTGAAGGTGCATCAAAGCAACTGATCGTGATATGATGTTGAATTAAGTGGAGCTCCCCTGAAATCCTTGTTATCATGTTTTGAATTTATTTTAAAATTGCTTCAACAATGTCATGCAAACAATCAAAAATATATCAGCTCTTTTTCTTTCTTCCCATTCACAGTTTTAGAAAGAAACATTTCATCTCTCGACAATGACAATTAATCGTAACTGATATTATTACATTCAAAAGCACTTATGTATCAGCTAATATGATCAGTGAACAAGCTTGCAGGGATCAGGAAATTAATAGTCAGATGAAATGCTCACATTAAATATTAAAATGCTTTTTTTGTGCTTTCTGATTCTGTTACATTTTCTGTACATGATAACTCAGCAGACAATTTGCATATGATCATCACGCATAGTTTTTTATTTTTATACATATATTTTTTTAAACATGTTTGAATAGTAAAACCCAAAAGGTATTACAAACATCTGAAACCCTCAACCCTCCAGAATTCCAGATTGCTTTGATACATACAGCTAGTTTTCTCCCACTCAGTCTAGGGTAGATTCGCTATCTTTAGAAACAACTTCATCAGTGAAATATGTCTAAAAATGAATAGTCTGAAGACTGAAGATTTCATATTACTGTGCCTGAACAGATTCCGTTATAAAACGTCAAGTTGTATTTTGGAAGTATCAGTGTTAGTTCACAAATCACTCAATGATTTGTGGCCAAAATATGATTTTTTCTTTATTTCTAATGAAAATAAAATTTTATGGGATATAAAACAAACCAAATGAACCATGTGAAAAATATTGTTCAAAGTGTTGGTGACACCCAATCAAGAGGAGTAAACTACACCCTAACTAGAACTAAATAAAAATACATTCTCCACTTGAAAAAGCGAAACGAACCAGCGCAACATGCTGCATGCTACGCTTCCAGACAGGCGAAAAAGAAAAAGGTGTTGATGACACGTGTCACTATGGGTCCCTATGAGTTAACTAATATTTGTGTAAGTCAAAATGAATATTCAACAATATGCAAAGAAATGTTGTTAATAAGGAAGTAAAGTGTGAGTGAGAGGACAGAAGAGCAGACATCAGTTCCGCTTCAACATCAACATGTTCTCTGTAGCTCTGATACTGCTGCTGACAGCTGGATCCTGTGAGGAACTTTCGGTGGATTCATGCTGATAAACACATTGAAAACATAGAATAGTGTTGATAATAATGTTGATTTCTGTTTTCACAGGTGTGTACAGTATTGATCTCATCCAAACAGACTCACTGGTTGTGCAGCCTGGACAGTCTTTGACCATCACCTGTCAGGTCTCTGGTTATTCTCTGACTGATGACAGTTATGGAACAGGTTGGATCAGACAGCATGAAGGAAAAGCAATGGAGTGGATTAACTACCAGTGGGGAACTAGTGGTCTTCGTCAAAATAATGCTTTGAAGAACAAATTCAGTTTCAGCAGAGACACTTCTGCAAGAACAGTGACTCTAACAGGACAGAATCTGCAGCCTGAGGACACAGCTGTTTATTACTGTGCACGTGTTAGAGACACTGTGACACAAACCACCGACAGACCTGTACAAATACACAAAACATGTTACTGAACCACACACAGAAATGTTCTATATAAAGATTAACATCATACACATACAACATACAAATGTCTGTAGAATTCACTGAATAGTAGAATTTATTTTTCTCAATATTAAAAAAAGTAAACATTTTCTTGTATCCATGTATTGTACATACATACTACATATGTGAATTCCACTTCACCAGCACAGTACATTTGGTTGGTTTAAAAGTATCGGCCTGTTTGTTTTGCATGTTCCCTTTTTTAAACCAGATAAGGGAGGTATATACAAACCCTCTGTTTATTTTAAACACACCACCAACAACCTGTTGAATAATAATTATAAAATTGTTTTATATTTTTTTAATTAGAGACCACTGCACCATCGTGTTTGATTGATAATACAATTGCACTGAGTCTGAATCAATGTTTCTCTGAGGTGAAATAACCAAAAACACAATAACAGACAGTTACTTACTAATCATAGGAAAACATCCAACTATCAGTAGGAAATGCAAGTTTTTCTTATCCTGTGAACTAATGTTTAGTTGTTTGTTTAATTTCCTATTTCTCACAAAAGATGCATTTAAATATTCATCAACATGCAAAACAATGTTATTTATAAGGACGTACAGAGTGTGTCTCTGTGTCAGTGGGAGGAAAAGAAACTTCACATCAGTTCGGCTTCAACATCAACATGTTCTCTGTAGCTCTGATACTGCTGCTGACAGCTGGATCCTGTGAGGACCTTTCAGGGGATTCATACTGATAAACAAACTGAAAACATAGAATAGTGTTTATAATGATGTTGGTGTCTGTTTCCACAGGTGTGTACAGTATTGATCTCATCCAGCCAGACTCACTGGTTGTGCAGCCTGGACAGTCTTTGACCATCACCTGTCAGGTCTCTGGTTATTCTGTGACTGATAACAGCTATGCAACAGGTTGGATCAGACATTGTGAAGGAAATCCAATGGACTGGATTTTCCACCAGTGGGGCGGAGGAGGCTTTTACAAAAATGATGCTTTGAAGAACAAGTTCAGTTACAGCAGAGACACTTCTGCTGGAACAGTGACTCTAACAGGACAGAATCTGCAGCCTGAGGACACAGCTGTTTATTACTGTGCACGTCACCCCACAGTGAAACAAACCACAGACAGAGCTGCACAAATACCCACACAACAGGACTCAACAGACACACACACACCAACAATCTACTGGGGTTGAAGTACATTTGCTTTCAACATGTCTTCTAAAACCTGTAGAGGGAGATCTGTAGAAACTTGATTGAATTCTTTCAAGACCTATTAGTAACAAGTCTCATATCATAACCTTAACCCAGCTCTGTGAGTGTTGAAACCGAAACATAAAATATTTAGCAGTACTCCAGTCACAAAACAAGATGTTGTCCCGCAAAAACAGATGTCTGAGGAATTTTCTTTCAGTGGAGTGAATGTGATCTCTGTGTGGCAAAAACAGTGCATACAAAATACAAATTGAAGATTGTGCTGAACATGGCAAATGGTAAAAAAAAAGAAGTTTCAGAAGATTTATATGTTTTTACGTTTAATCCGATGAGTGAAGATGTATTTACACTTTGATGTTACATATTTACAAAAATAGAAATGCACCTTATACTTTTCAATGAATTCAAAACTGGATCATTAATGTGACATGCATACAGTGACAAGAAAAAAATAAGTGAAGTGAGCAACCGACCCATATATATCTCACTGATATCAGGCTTTGTAGTCACAGACTCAGCCACATTATCACCATGACACTTGTATAGAGTATGTTGTTCTTGACTCTCATTTCAGGTGAGTGAAGTCAGGATCCAGCAGAGATGATGACAGGAGTTTTGAATGTCTGCTGGCTTCTCTTCATCTAAACTTTATGTCTCTTTCAGTCGCTCAGGGTCAGTCCCTGACCTCCTCAGAGCCAGTGGTCAGCAGACCTGGACAATCGGTCACTCTGTCCTGTAAAGTTGAAGGACTTACTCTTACTTATCTGCACTGGATTCGCCAAAAACCTGGGAAAGGACTGGAATGGGTCGGACGCATTGATGATCGAACTGGCACTATATTTGCCCAGAGTCTCCAAGGCCAGTTTTCCATCACCAAAGACACTTCCACAAATGTGGTGTATTTACAGGCCAAAAGTCTGAAACAAGAAGATTCTGCAGTTTATTATTGTGCAAAAGAGTCACAGTGACACAAGAGACGACAAAGAAAAACTGTAGAAAAGCAACACTGAGCTCTGAGTGAGAGTCACTGAAGCATGGAAATAAATTTCCCATTAATTACTGACTAATAAACATTAAAAGATTATAGACTATTGTATAAACAACAATGGTTGTTTTTCTGTGTTTTTTATGACAGGTTACAAGTATTTAGATTTAACTCAATAAAATAGGACAGAAGAGCTCAGTTCAGCTTCAACATCAGCCATGTTTGATGTTGCTGCAAATAACTTTGATATTGCAGCTAAGACATTGATCCTGTTGTTGGATACATTTACTTATTGCTATCATTACTATTGTAATTCAGTTTGGATGAACATGTCTGCCAAATGAGTCAATTTAAATGTAATAAAGCTATTAGTTACACAGAAAATGCATTCTAATATTAAATAGCAAAAAAACACTAATTTTGAGCAGAGTATAATTGAAAATTAAATTCATTTGACTGGGTAAAAATAAAGATCAAATCCAACTCGTTCCTTCCTGTGAGGAGGAGTCAATGCAAAATTAGATGTCTTCCACTTCTACTTATCTGACTGCATGGATGATGACAAAGGACGGTGACAAACAGTTTAACACGATGGACTACAGGACAGTACTGCTGGTTTTAACTTTCTGCTGAGTAGGTGAAAAAACACCTTCAATTAATACTGCTGCAGTTTTTCACCATTTGATAGTTTTACCATCTTAATACTTATGTTGTTGTTTACCTTGACAGGTGTTGATGCTCAGACTCTGACAGAGTCTGAATCAGTGGTTAAAAACCCTGGAGAATCCCACAGACTGACCTGTACAGTCTCTGGATTTTCACTCAGCAGCCACTGGATGGCCTGGATCAGACAGGCCCCTGGAAAAGGACTGGAGTGGATTGCAGCTGATGCTGGTGGCAGCAACTATTACTCTCAGTCAGTCCAAGGCCGGTTTACTGCCTCCAGAGACAACAGCAAAGACCAGCTGTATCTACAGATGAGCAGCCTGAAGACTGAAGATTCTGCAGTTTATTATTGTGCTCGAGACTCACAGTGACTGAAGTTTGTTGAAAAGCTGTACAAGATCCTATGTACAAAAAAATACATCATGTGACTATTTTTCTTGAAGAAAATGAAATTTGATATATGAACACACAAATTATATTATTCAAAGCACAATATTATATATAACATTAAACTTTTTTTCAAGTCACTCAGAAAACAGTAGCAAAGCATCTGTGTTGTCACATGCTTTAAACTTTTATACATTTCTTCATCTCTGGAACGTCGTCATTTCATATCTGCATTTATCGAGACCCATAAACTCTGAAATGTGACTCAGTAAAACAGTCTGAGCAGAGATTAGCATGAAGATGAACAGGTCACGATTTGTGAGTGAAACTGAATGTTGTAAGTTTCTCTTCTAAACACTAGAGGGCAGTTAGTGTAAACATTTCCCTCTCCTGAATGAATATCGGTCAATCCCACTGGTGTAAACTGGCTGGAACTCAAACCCTGCATTCATTTAGAGATTTATATTCACATCAGATAAAAAATTATATGATGCACTGACTTCAGCTTCATCTGTTCAATTAGTTACAGTTCACCCTTTAGCAATCTATAGAAAGGTTTCCTGATAAGCAGATGGATGACTAAGAGAGTTGCTGTTTATTTGTTCTTATAATGTGAAAATAGTTGTCTTCCAGTTCCAGTAAGACTGATAAAAAAAATCTTTTCAAAAGGACATCAGATGTTCGTTCTCACATTTGAAAAAGCTGGATAAAGAGACTCAACAAAGAAAAAACTACTGTTTTTCACGTCTTCTCGCACACACATCAAGTCCTGCACTCAATGTGTGTGTGAGTTAACTGAACTTTTCTGCACTGTATTTCTTTAAATCTCTGGTGGGAAATAAAACTATGCAAATTCACACACTGATGCACAATCCCCACCCATATATATCTCACTGATATCAGGCTTTGCAGTCACAGACTCAGCCACATTATCACCATGACACTTGTACAGAGTCTCTTGTTCTTGACTCTCATTTCAGGTGAGTGAAGTCGGTATCCAGCAGAGATGATAACAGGAGTGTTGAATGTCTGCTGGCTTCTCTTCATCTAAACTCTATGTTTCTTTCAGTCACTCAGGGTCAGTCCCTGACCTCCTCAGAGCCAGTGGTCAGCAGACCTGAAGAATCGGTCACTCTGTCCTGCAAAGTAGAAGGACTTGCTCTTGCTTATCTGCACTGGGTTCGTCAGAAACCTGCGAAAGGGCTGGAATGGATCGGACGCATTGATAGCGGAACTGGCACTGTATTTGCTCAGAGTCTCCAAGGCCAGTTTTCCATCACCAAAGACACTTCCACAAATGTGGTGCATTTACTGGCAAAAAGTCTGAAACAAGAAGATTCTGCAGTTTATTATTGTGCAAAAGAGTCACAGTGACACAAGAGACGACAAAGAAAAACTGTAGAAAAGCAACACTGAGCTCTGAGTGAGAGTCACTGAAGCATGTTGGACACTCAAAACAATGACAATGAAACATATATTTTCAATGAGAATGTATTTGGGGCAGGTGAAGGTGCATCAAAGCAACTGATCATGATATGATGTTGAATTAAGTGGAGCTCCCCTGAAATCCTTGTTATCATGTTTTCAATTTACTTTAAACTTGCTTTAACAATGTCATGCAAACAATCAAAAAATATATCAGCTCTTTTTCTTTCTTCCCATTCACAGTTTTAGAAAGAAACATTTCATCTCTCGACAATGACAATTAATCGTAACTGATATTATTACATTCAAAAGCACTTATGTATCAGCTAATATGATCAGTGAACAAGCTTGCAGAAATCAGGAAATTAATAGTCAGATGAAATGCTCACATTAAATATTAAAATGCTTTTTTTGTACTTTCTGATCTGTTACATGTACTTTAAACATCGTTTAAAGTGTTGGTGAAACCCAATCAAGAGGAGTAAACTACCCCCTAATTACAACTAGATAAAAATACATTCTCCACTTGAAAAAGCAAAACTAACCAGCACAACAAGGCGTCCAGTACTGCATGTTGCATGCTGCGCTTCCAGACAAACGAAAAATAAAAAGGTGTTGATGACACGTGTCACTAAGGGGCCTGATGAGTTAACTAATATCTGTGTAAGTCAAAATGAATATTCAACAGTATGCAAAGAAATTTTGCTTATAAGGAAGTCAAGTGTGAGTGAGAGGACAGAAGAGCAGACATCAGTTCAGCTTCAACATCAACATGTTCTCTGTAGCTCTGATACTGCTGCTGACAGCTGGATCCTGTGAGGAACTTTCAGTGGATTCATGCTGATAAACATATTGAAAACAGAGAATAGTGTTGATAATAATGTTGATTTCTGTTTCCACAGGTGTGTACAGTATTGATCACATCCAGCCAGACTCACTGGTTGTGCAGCCTGGACAGTCTTTGACCATCACCTGTCAGGTCTCTGGTTATTCTCTGACTGATGGCAGCTATGGAACAGGTTGGATCAGACAGCGTGAAGGAAAACAAACGGACTGGATTAACCACCAGTGGGGAGGTGGTACTCTTCGTCAAAATGATGCTTTGAAGAACAAGTTCAGTTTCAGCAGAGACACTTCTGCAAGAACAGTGACTCTAAAAGGACAGAATCTGCAGCCTGAGGACACAGCTGTTTATTACTGTGCACGTGTTAGAGACACAGTGACACAAACCACCGACAGACCTGTACAAATACACAAAACATACCGAACCACACACAGACATGTTCTATGTAAATATTAACATCAACAAAGACACTACAGCTGTGAAGAGTAGATAAAAATACAAATGTCTGTAGAATTCACTGAATAGTAGAATTATTTTTATTGTCATTAAAAAGAGTACACATTTCCTTGTTTCCACGTATTGTACATATATATACTTAAATTCCACATCACCAGTGCAGTACATTTGGTTGGTACCATCATTTAAAAGTATCGGTCTATAAATGAGATGTCAGTCGTTTCAGATCTTACATTTTCTTCTGCTGTTGTTGTTGCAAGTTGTTTGTGTTGCATGTTCCTTTTTTAAACCAGATGAGGGAGGTATATACAAACCCTCTGTTTTCTATAAACACACCACCAGCAACCTGCACCATCATGCTTGATTGATAATACAGTTACACTGAGTCTGGATCAATGCTTCTCTGAGGTGAAATAACCAAAAACACAATAACAGACAGTTAAGATTTCATGTGACACAAGAAGTTTTGATGAGTCAAGAATTAATCAGTAAATACATGTCCAGTTTTTACTTGGGCAGATAAAACTTTAGATAGAATGTTTAATTTAACAACTAAAAAAATATGACAAACAATAAATAAATAAAAAACATGCTCTTGTTCAAAGGAATCAGATTTGTCTCCTTTAAGGTCATAAAAAATGCTAGAACAATCTACTGTCTGACTAAATTAAACCAGATATAGAACAAGCTGCTGAATTTGAATTCTATCAAAAAGACTTAATATTAACTAATTACTAATTTTAGGCAAACATCCAACTATCAGTAGGAAATGCAAGTTTTACTTACCCTGTATACTATACTACTAGCTGCTGTTACTTTCTCCACTATCACTATTTGTTTCAGGAAAGTCATGATAGATCATGACTGTGTTTTATCAACTCAAAAAAAATGTATTTGTTGATATTTTTGACTCATTTTTTCTAGAATATCAGAAAAATGCAAGTAGTTCACTTACTTTTACCTGCTACTGGATAATCTAATCCACACATCAAAAATCTAAATTGTTGTTGTATGACAGAATCTCTTGCATTCCTCTCATAAACACTAGAGGGCAGTCAGTGTCAGTGTTTGTCTCCTCTGAGAATATTAATGCATTTCTTTATTTCTTAAACCTTCGGTGGGAAATAAAACTATGCAAATTCACACACTGATGCACAATCCCCACCCATATATATCTCACTGATATCAGGCTTTGTAGTCACAGACTCAGCCACATTATCACCATGACACTTGTACAGAGTCTCTTGTTCTTGACTCTCATTTCAGGTGAGTGAAGTCAGTATCCAGCAGAGATGATAACAGGAGTGTTGAATGTCTGCTGGCTTCTCTTCATCTAAACCTTATGTCTCTTTCAGCCGCTCAGGGTCAGTCTCTGACCTCCTCAGAGCCAGTGGTCAGCAGACCTGGAGAATCGGTCACTCTGTCCTGTTAAGTAGAAGGACTTACTCTTGCTTGGCTGCACTGGATTCGTCAGAAACCTGGGAAAGGACTGGAATGGATCGGACGCATTGATAGTGGAACTGGCACTATATTTGCTCAGAGTCTCCAAGGCCAGTTTTCCATCACCAAAGACACTTCCACAAATGTGGTGTATTTACAGGCAAAAAGTCTGAAACAAGAAGATTCTGCAGTTTATTATTGTGCACGGGAGTCACAGTGACACAAGAGACGACAAAGCTGTACAAAAACAACACTGAGCTCTGGGTGAGAGTCACTGAAGCATGTTGGACACTCAAAACAATGACAATGAAACATATATTATCAATGAAAATGTATTTGGGGCAGGTGAAGGTGCATCAAAGCAACTGATCATGATATGATGTTGAATTAAGTGGAGCTCCCCTGAAATCCTTGTTATCATGTTTTCAATTTACTTTAAACTTGCTTCAACAATGTCATGCAAACAATCAAAAAATACATCAGCTCTTTTTCTTTCTTCCCATTCACAGTTTTAGAAAGAAACATTTAATCTGTCAACAGTGACAATTAAGTATTACATTCAAAAGTACTTATGTATCAGCTAATAATAAACATATGATCAGTGAACAAACTTGCAGGGATCAGGAAATTAATAGTCAGATGAAATGCTCACATTAAATATTAAAATGCTTTTTTTGTGCTTTCTGATTCTGTTACATGTTCCGTACATGATAACTCAGCAGACAATTTGCATATGATCATCACGCATAGTTTTTTATTTTTATACATATATTTTTTTTAAACATGTTTGAATAGTAAAACCCAAAAGGTATTACAAACATCTGAAACCCTCAACCCTCCAGAATTCCAGATTGCTTTGATACATACAGCTAGTTTTCTCCCACTCAGTCTAGGGTAGATTCGCTATCTTTAACAATTTCATCGTTGAAATATGTCTAAAAATGAATAGTCTGAAGACTGAAGATTTCATATTACTGTGCCTGAACAGATTCCGTTATAAAACGTCAAGTTGTATTTTGGAAGTATCAGTGTTAGTTCACAAATCACTCAATGATTTGTGGCAAAAATATGATTTTTTCTTTATTTCTAATGAAAATAAAATTTTATGGGATATAAAACAAACCAAATGAACCATGTGAAAAATATTGTTCAAAGTGTTGGTGACACCCAATCAAGAGGAGTAAACTACACCCTAACTACAACTAAATAAAAATACATTCTCCACTTGAAAAAGCGAAACGAACCAGAACAACATGTTGCATGCTACGCTTCCAGACAGACGAAAAAGAAAAAGGTGTTGATGACATGTGTCACTATGGGTCCCTATGAGTTAACTAATATTTGTGTAAGTCAAAATGAATATTCAACAATATGCAAAGAAATGTTGTTAATAAGGAAGTAAAGTGTGAGTGAGAGGACAGAAGAGCAGACATCAGTTCCGCTTCAACATCAACATGTTCTCTGTAGCTCTGATACTGCTGCTGACAGCTGGATCCTGTGAGGAACTTTCTGTGGATTCATGCTGATAAACACATTGAAAACATAGAATAGTGTTGATAATAATGTTGATTTCTGTTTTCACAGGTGTGTACAGTATTGATCTCATCCAAACAGACTCACTGGTTGTGCAGCCTGGACAGTCTTTGACCATCACCTGTCAGGTGTCTGGTTATTCTCTGACTGATGACAGTTATGGAACAGGTTGGATCAGACAGCATGAAGGAAAAGCAATGGAGTGGATTAACTACCAGTGGGGAACTAGTGGTCTTCGTCAAAATAATGCTCTGAAGAACAAGTTCAGTTACAGCAGAGACACTTCTGCAAGAACAGTGACTCTAACAGGACAGAATCTGCAGCCTGAGGACACAGCTGTTTATTACTGTGCACGTGTTAGAGACACTGTGACACAAACCACCGACAGACCTGTACAAATACACAAAACATGTTACTGAACCACACACAGAAATGTTCTATATAAAGATTAACATCATACACATACAACATACAAATGTCTGTAGAATTCACTGAATAGTAGAATTTATTTTTCTCAATATTAAAAAAAGTAAACATTTTCTTGTATCCATGTATTGTACATACATACTACATATGTGAATTCCACTTCACCAGCACAGTACATTTGGTTGGTTTAAAAGTATCGGCCTGTTTGTTTTGCATGTTCCCTTTTTTAAACCAGATAAGGGAGGTATATACAAACCCTCTGTTTATTTTAAACACACCACCAACAACCTATTGAATAATAATTATAAAATTGTTTTATATATTTTTAATTAGAGACCACTGCACCATCATGTTTGATTGATAAGACAGTGGCACTGAGTCTGAATCAATGTTTCTCTGAGGTGAAATAACCAAAAACACAAGAACAGACAGTTACTTACTAATCATAGGCAAACATCCAACTATCAGTAGGAAATGCAAGTTTTTCTTGTCCTGTGAACTAATGTTTAGTTGTTTGTTTAATTTCCTATTTCTCACAAATGATGCATTTAAATATTCATCAACATGCAAAACAGTGTTACTTATAAGGACGTACAGAGTGTGTCTCTGTGTCAGTGGGAGGAAAAGAAACTTCAAATCAGTTCAGCTTCAACATCAACATGTTCTCTGTAGCTCTGATACTGCTGCTGACAGCTGGATCCTGTGAGGACCTTTCAGGGGATTCATACTGATAAACAAATTGAAAACATAGAATAGTGTTTATAATGATGTTGGTTTCTGTTTCCACAGGTGTGTACAGTATTGATCTCATCCAGCCAGACTCACTGGTTGTGCAGCCTGGACAGTCTTTAACCATCACCTGTCAGGTCTCTGGTTATTCTGTGACTGATAACAGCTATGCAACAGGTTGGATCAGACATTGTGAAGGAAATCCAATGGACTGGATTTTCCACCAGTGGGGCGGAGGAGGCTTTTACAAAAATGATGCTTTGAAGAACAAGTTCAGTTACAGCAGAGACACTTCTGCTGGAACAGTGACTCTAACAGGACAGAATCTGCAGCCTGAGGACACAGCTGTTTATTACTGTGCACGTTAACCCACAGTGACATAAACCACAGACAGAGCTGCACAAATACCCACACAACAGGACACACACACACATCAACACTCTACTGGGGTTGAAGTACATTTGCTTTCTACATGTCTTCTAAAACCTGTAGAGGGAGGTCTGTAGAAACTTGATTGAATTCTTTCAAGACCTATTAGTAACAAGTCTCATATCATAACCTTAACCCAGCTCTGTGAGTGTTGAAACCGAAACATAAAATATTTAGCAGTACTCCAGTCACAAAACAAGATGTTGTCCCGCAAAAACAGATGTCTGAGGAATTTTCTTTCAGTGGAGTGAATGTGATCTCTGTGTGGCAAAAACAGTGCATACAAAATACAAATTGAAGATTGTGCTGAACATGGCAAATGCTAAAAAAAAAAGAAGTTTCAGAAGATTTATATGTTTTTACGTTTAATCCGATGAGTGAAGATGTATTTACACTTTGATGTTACATATTTACAAAAATAGAAATGCACCTTATACTTTTCAATGAATTCAAAACTGGATCATTAATGTGACATGCATACAGTGACAAGAAAAAAATAAGTGAAGTGAGCAACCGACCCATATATATCTCACTGATATCAGGCTTTGTAGTCACAGACTCAGCCACATTATCACCATGACACTTGTATAGAGTATGTTGTTCTTGACTCTCATTTCAGGTGAGTGAAGTCAGGATCCAGCAGAGATGATGACACCATTTCACCATTTGATAGTTTTACCATCTTAATACTTATGTTGTTGTTTACCTTGACAGGTGTTGATGCTCAGACTCTGACAGAGTCTGAATCAGTGGTTAAAAACCCTGGAGAATCCCACAGACTGACCTGTACTGTCTCTGGATTTTCACTCAGCAGCCACTGGATGGCCTGGATCAGACAGGCTCCTGGAAAAGGACTGGAGTGGATTGCAGCTGATGCTGGTGGCAGCAACTATTACTCTCAGTCAGTCCAGAGAGACAACAGCAAACAGCAGCTGTATCTACAGATGAACAGTCTGAAAACTGAAGATTCTGCTGTTTATTATTGTGCTCGAGACTCACAGTGACTGAAGTTTGTTGAGAAGCTGTACAAAATCCTATGTACAAAAAATATGTCAATGTGACTATTTTTCTTGAAGAAAATGAAATTTGATATATGAACACACAAATTATATTATTCAAAGCACAATATTATATATAACATTAAACTTTTTTTCAAGTCACTCAGAAAACAGTAGCAAAGCATCTGTGTTGTCACATGCTTTAAACTTTTATACATTTCTTCATCTCTGGAACGTCGTCATTTCATATCTGCATTTATCGAGACCCATAAACTCTGAAATGTGACTCAGTAAAACAGTCTGAGCAAAGATTAGCATGAAGATGAACAGGTCACGATTTGTGAGTGAAACTGAATGTTGTAATTTTCTCTTCAAAACACTAGAGGGCAGTTAGTGTAAACATTTCCCTCTCCTGAATGAATATCGGTTCATCCCACTGGTGTAAACTGGCTGGAACTCAAACCCTGCATTCATTTAGAGATTTATATTCACATCAGATAAAAAATTATATGATGCACTGACTTCAGCTTCATCTGTTCAATTAGTTACAGTTCACCATTTAGCAATCTATAGAAAGGTTTCCTGATAAGCAGATGGATGATTGAAAGAGTAGCTGTTTATTTGTTCTTATAATATGAAAATAGTTGTCTTCCAGTTCCAGTAAGACTGATAAAAAAAATCTTTTCAAAAGGACATCAGATGTTCGTTCTCACATTTGAAAAAGCTGGATAAAGAGACTCAACAAAGAAAAAACTACTGTTTTTCACGTCTTCTCGCACACACATCAAGTCCTGCACTCAATGTGTGTGTGAGTTAACTGAACTTTTCTGCACTGTATTTCTTTAAATCTCTGGTGGGAAATAAAACTATGCAAATTCACACACTGATGCACAATCCCCACCCATATATATCTCACTGATATCAGGCTTTGCAGTCACAGACTCAGCCACATTATCACCATGACACTTGTACAGAGTCTCTTGTTCTTGACTCTCATTTCAGGTGAGTGAAGTCGGTATCCAGCAGAGATGATAACAGGAGTGTTGAATGTCTGCTGGCTTCTCTTCATCTAAACTCTATGTTTCTTTCAGTCACTCAGGGTCAGTCTCTGACCTCCTCAGAGCCAGTGGTCAGCAGACCTGGAGAATCGGTCACTCTGTCCTGCAAAGTAGAAGGACTTGCTCTTGCTTATCTGCACTGGGTTCGTCAGAAACCTGCAAAAGGACTGGAATGGATCGGATGCATTGATAGTGGAACTGGCACTAGATTTGCTCAGAGTCTCCAAGGCCAGTTTTCCATCACCAAAGACACTTCCACAAATGTGGTGCATTTACTGGCAAAAAGTCTGAAACAAGAAGATTCTGCAGTTTATTATTGTGCAAAAGAGTCACAGTGACACAAGAGACGACAAAGCTGTACAAAAACAACACTGAGCTCTGGGTGAGAGTCACTGAAGCATGTTGGACACTCAAAACAATGACAATGAAACATATATTATCAATGAGAATGTATTTGGGGCAGGTGAAGGTGCATCAAAGCAACTGATCGTGATATGATGTTGAATTAGGTGGAACTCCCCTGAAATCCTTGTTATCATGTTTTGAATTTACTTTAAAATTGCTTTAACAATGTCATGCAAACAATCAAAAAATATATCAGCTCATTTTCTTTCTTCCCATTCACAGTTTTAGAAAGAAACATTTCATCTCTCGACAATGACAATTAATCGTAACTGATATTATTACATTCAAAAGCACTTATGTATCAGCTAATATGATCAGTGAACAAGCTTGCAGAAATCAGGAAATTAATAGTCAGATGAAATGCTCACATTAAATATTAAAATGCTTTTTTTGTACTTTCTGATCTGTTACATGTACTTTAAACATCGTTTAAAGTGTTGGTGAAACCCAATCAAGAGGAGTAAACTACCCCCTAACTACAACTAGATAAAAATAGATTCTCCACTTGAAAAAGCAAAACTAACCAGCACAACAAGGCGTCCAATACTGCATGTTGCATGCTGCACTTCCAGACAGACGAAAAATAAAAAGGTGTTGATGACACATGTGCCACTTTGGGATCTTATGGGTTAACTAATATTTGTGTAAGTCAAAATGAATATTCAACAGTATGCAAAGAAATGTTGCTATTAAGGAAGTAAAGTGTGAGTGAGAGGCCAGAAGAGCAGACATCAGTTCCGCTTCAACATCAACATGTTCTCTGTAGCTCTGATACTGCTGCTGACAGATGGATCCTGTGAGGAACTTTCAGTGGATTCATGCTGATAAACATATTGAAAACAAAGAATAGTGTTGATAATAATGTTAATTTCTGTTTCCACAGGTGTGTACAGTATTGATCACATCCAGCCAGACTCACTGGTTGTGCAGCCTGGACAGTCTTTGACCATCACCTGTCAGGCCTCTGGTTATTCTCTGACTGATGACAGCTATGGAACTGGTTGGATCAGACAGCGTGAAGGAAAACCAATGGATTGGATTACTCACCAGTGGGGAACTAGTGGTCTTCGTCAAAATGATGCTTTGAAGAAAAAGTTCAGTTTCAGCAGAGACACTTCTGCAAGAACAGTGACTCTAATCGGACAGAATCTGCAGCCTGAGGACACAGCTGTTTATTACTGTGTACGTGTTAGCGACACTGTGACACAAACCACTGACAGACCTGTACAAATACACAAAACATGTTACTGAACCACACACAGACATGTTCTATGTAAATATTAACATCATCAAAGGCACTACAGCTGTGAAGAGTAGATAAAAATACAAATGTCTGTAGAATTCACTGAATAGTAGAATTTTCTTGATATTAAAAAAAGTAAACATTTCCTTGTAACCATGTATTGTACATACATACTACATATGTGAATTCTACTTTACCAGCCCAGTACATTTGGTTCGTACCATAATTTAAAAGTATCGGACTGTTTGTGTTGCATGCTCCCTTTTTTAAACTAGATGAGGGAAGTATACACAAACCCTATGTTTCTTATAAAGACACCACCAACAACCTGTTGAATAATAATTATAAAATTATTTTATATATTTTTAATTAGAGACCACTGCACCATCATGTTTGATTGATAATACAATTGCACTGAGTCTGGATCAGTGTTTCTCTGAGGTGAAATAACCAAAAACACAATAACAGACAGTTAAGATTTCATGTGACACAAGAAGTTTTGATGAGTAAAGAATTACTCAGTAAATACATGTCCACTTTTTACTTGGGCAGATAAAACCTTAGATAGAATGTTTGAATTTAACAACTAAAAAAATATGACAAACAATAAATAAATAAAACACATGCTCTTGTTCAAAGGAATCAGATTTGTCTCCGTAAAGGTCATCAAAAATGCTAGAACAATCTAATGTCTGACTAAATTAAATCAGATGTAGGACAAGCTGCTGAGTTTGAATTCTATCAAAAAGACTTAATATTAACTAATTACTAATTATAGGCAAACATTCAACTATCAGTAGGAAATGAAAGCTTTACTTGTCCTGTATACTTATAATAATAATAATGAATACTTTATTGATCCCCTTGGGGAAATTGTGGGTGGACAGCTGCTAGACAGTATGTCAGTGCTACACTACGGGGTTTCGGTGTCTTGTCCAAGGACACCTCAGCAAATAGCCAGGAGGGACCGAGAATCGAACCACTCATCCTGGGGTTCTGGGTGACTGCTCTACCCCCTGAGCTACTGCCGCCCCAATGTTTAGTTGTTTGTTTAATTTCCTATTTCTCACAAATGATGCATTTAAATATTCATCAACATGCAAAACAGTGTTACTTATAAGGACGTACAGAGTGTGTCTCTGTGTCAGTGGGAGGAAAAGAAACTTCAAATCAGTCCAGCTTCAACATCAACATGTTCTCTGTAGCTCTGATACTGCTGCTGACAGCTGGATCCTGTGAGGAACTTTCGGTGGATTCATGCCAATAAATACATTGAAAACATAGAATAGTGTTTATAATGTTTTTGATTTCTGTTTCCACAGGTGTGTACAGTATTGATCTCATCCAGCCAGACTCACTGGTTGTGCAGCCTGGACAGTCTTTGACCATCACCTGTCAGGTCTCTGGTTATTCTCTGACTCATAACAGCTATGCAACAGGTTGGATCAGACAGCGTGAAGGAAAAGCACTGGACTGGATTTTCCATCAGTGGGGCGGAGGAGGCTTTTACAAAAATGATGCTTTGAAGAACAAGTTCAGTTACAGCAGAGACACTTCTGCTGGAACAGTGACTCTAACAGGACAGAATCTGCAGCCTGAGGACACAGCTGTTTATTACTGTGTACGTCACCCCACAGTGAAATAAACCACAGACAGAGCTGCACAAATACCCACACAACAGGACACACACACACATCAACACTCTACTGGGGTTGAAGTACATTTGCTTTCAACATGTCTTCTAAAACCTGTAGAGGGAGGTCTGTTCAAACTTGATTAAATTCTTTTAAGACCTATTAGTAACAAGTCTCATATCATAACCTTAACCCAGCTCTGTGAGTGTTGAAACCAAAACATAAAATATTTAGCAGTACTCCAGTCACAAAACAAGATGTTGTCCAGCAAAAAAAGATGTCTGAGGAATTTTCTATCAGTGGGGTGAAGGTGACCTCTGTGTGGCAAAATACTGCAAAAGTCCATACGAAATGCAAACTGAACTATACTGTGATGTTAACATGGTAAACGCTTTAAAAAAGGAAAGAAAAGACAATTCAGCTGGTTTCTGATAAGTTTAAAAAACACAATGGAGCAGATTTTTATATTTTAAGTATAATGGTCCAATATTCCTCCTCTGTATTGTGCATGTCGAATCCAGAGCTACAGGAAACAATTGATCTTATTGCTGTATAATGTGTTTCAACCAGTTATTAAAACACAGCTGCTGTTACTTTCTCCACTATCACTGTTTGTTTCAGGAAAGTCATGATAGATCATGACTGTGCTTTATCAACTCAGAAAAAATGTATTTGTTGATATTTGGGACTCATTTTTTCTAGAATATCAGAAAAATGCAAGTAGTTCACTTACTTTTACCTGCTACTGGATAATCTAATCCACACATCACAAATCTAAATCATTAATGTATGACAGAATCTCTTGCATTCCTCTCATAAACACTAGAGGGCAGTCAGTGTCAGTATTTGTCTCCTCTGAGTATATTAATGCATCTCTTTATTTCTTTATTTCTTAAACCTTCGGTGGGAAAAAGAACTATGCAAATTCACACACTGATGCACAATCCCCACCCATATATATCTCACTGATATCAGGCTTTGTAGTCACAGACTCAGCCACATTATCACCATGACACTTGTACAGAGTCTCTTGTTCTTGACTCTCATTTCAGGTGAGTGAAGTCAGTATCCAGCAGAGATGATAACAGGAGTTTTGAATGTCTGCTGGCTTCTCTTCATCTAAACCTTACGTCTCTTTCAGTCACTCAGGGTCAGTCTCTGACCTCCTCAGAGCCAGTGGTCAGCAGACCTGGAGAATCGGTCACTCTGTCCTGCAAAGTTGAAGGACTTGCTCTTGCTTGGCTGCACTGGATTCATCAGAAACCTGGCAAAGGACTGGAATGGATCGGACGCATTGATAGTGGAACTGGCACTAGATTTGCTCAGAGTCTCCAAGGCCAGTTTTCCATCACCAAAGACACTTCCACAAATGTGGTGTATTTACAGGCAAAAAGTCTGAAACAAGAAGATTCTGCAGTTTATTATTGTGCATGGGAGTCACAGTGACACAAGAGACGACAAAGCTGTACAAAAACAACACTGAGCTCTGGGTGAGAGTCACTGAAGCATGTTGGACACTCAAAACAATGACAATGAAACATATATTATCAATGAAAATGTATCTGGGGCAGGTGAAGGTGCATCAAAGCAACTGATCATGATATGATGTTGAATTAAGTGGAGCTCCCCTGAAATGTTGTCATCTACTGCAGTAGCTCATGTGGTAGAGCAGTCGCCTACGGACCCCAGGGTGAGTTCCCCAGTTCCTCCTGGCTACTAGCTGAGGTGTCCTTGGACAAGACACCGAAACCCTGTAGTAGCGCCGACTCAGTCTGGCAGCTCTCCAAAACGAATTTCCCCAAAGGGATCACTAAAGTATACATTTTTATTATTATTATGAATTTACTTTAAACTTGCTTCAACAATGTCATGCAAACAATCAAAAAATATATCAGCTCTTTTTCTTTCTTCCCATTCACAGTTTTAGAAAGAAACATTTCATCTGTCAACAGTGACAATTAATTGTAACTGATATTATTACATTCAAAAGCACTTATGTATCAGCTAATAATAAACATATGATCAGTGAACAAGCTTGCAGAAATCAGGAAATTAATAGTCAGATGAAATGCTCACATTAAATATTAAAATGCTTTTTTTGTACTTTCTGATCTGTTACATGTACTTTAAACATCGTTTAAAGTGTTGGTGAAACCCAATCAAGAGGAGTAAACTACACCCTAATTACAACTAGATAAAAATACATTCTCCACTTGAAAAAGCAAAACTAACCAGCACAACAAGGCGTCCAGTACTGCATGTTGCATGCTGCGCTTCCAGACAAACGAAAAATAAAAAGGTGTTGATGACACGTGTCACTAAGGGGCCTGATGAGTTAACTAATATCTGTGTAAGTCAAAATGAATATTCAACAGTATGCAAAGAAATTTTGCTTATAAGGAAGTCAAGTGTGAGTGAGAGGACAGAAGAGAAGACATCAGTTCAGCTTCAACATCAACATGTTCTCTGTAGCTCTGTTACTGCTGCTGACAGCTGGATCCTGTGAGGAACTTTCAGTGGATTCATGCTGATAAACATATTGAAAACATAGAATAGTGTTGATAATAATTTTGATTTCTGTTTCCACAGGTGTGTACAGTATTGATCTCATCCAAACAGACCCACTGGTTGTGCAGCCTGGACAGTCTTTGACCATCACCTGTCAGGTCTCTGGTTATTCTCTGACAGATGGCAGCTATGCAACAGGTTGGATCAGACAGCGTGAAGGAAAACAAACGGACTGGATTAACCACCAGTGGGGAGGTGGTACTCTTCATCAAAATGATGCTTTGAAGAACAAGTTCAGTTACAGCAGAGACACTTCTGCAAGAACAGTGACTCTAAAAGGACAGAATCTGCAGCCTGAGGACACAGCTGTTTATTACTGTGCACGTGTTAGAGACACAGTGACACAAACCACCGACAGACCTGTACAAATACACAAAACATACTGAACCACACACAGACATGTTCTATGTAAATATTAACATCAACAAAGACACTACAGCTGTGAAGAGTAGATAAAAATACAAATGTCTGTAGAATTCACTGAATAGTAGAATTAATTTTATTGTCATTAAAAAGAGTACACATTTCCTTGTTTCCACGTATTGTACATATATATACTTAAATTCCACATCACCAGTGCAGTACATTTGGTTGGTACCATCATTTAAAAGTATCGGTCTATAAATGAGATGTCAGTCGTTTCAGATCTTACATTTTCTTCTACTGTTGTTGTTGCAAGTTGTTTGTGTTGCATGTTCCTTTTTTAAACCAGATGAGGGAGGTATATACAAACCCTCTGTTTTCTATAAACACACCACCAGCAACCTGCACCATCATGCTTGATTGATAATACAGTTACACTGAGTCTGGATCAATGCTTCTCTGAGGTGAAATAACCAAAAACACAATAACAGACAGTTAAGATTTCATGTGACACAAGAAGTTTTGATGAGTCAAGAATTACTCAGTAAATACATGTCCAGTTTTTACTTGGGCAGATAAAACTTTAGATAGAACGTTTGAATTTAACAACTAAAAAAATATGACAAACAATAAATAAATAAAACACATGCTCTTGTTCAAAGGAATCAGATTTGTCTCCTTTAAGGTCATGAAAAATGCTAGAACAATCTACTGTCTGACTAAATTAAACCAGATATAGAACAAGCTGCTGAATTTGAATTCTATCAAAAAGACTTATATATTAACTAATTACTAATTATAGGCAAACATTCAACTATCAGTAGGAAATGAAAGCTTTACTTGTCCTGTATACTAATGTTTAGTTGTTTGTTTAATTTCCTATTTCTCACAAATGATGCATTTAAATATTCATCAACATGCAAAACAATGTTACTTATAAGGACGTACAGAGTGTGTCTCTGTGTCAGTGGGAGGAAAAGAAACTTCAAATCAGTTCAGCTTCAACATCAACATGTTCTCTGTAGCTCTGTTACTGCTGCTGACAGCTGGATCCTGTGAGGAATTTTCAGTGGGTTAATGCTGATAAACATATTGAAAACATAGAACAGTGTTGATAATAATGTTAATTTCTGTTTCCACAGGTGTGTACAGTATTGATCTCATCCAGCCAGACTCACTGGTTGTGCAGCCTGGACAGTCTTTGACCATCACCTGTCAGGTCTCTGGTTATTCTCTGACTGATGACAACTATGCAACAGGTTGGAACAGACAGCGTGAAGGAAAACAAGTGGACTGGATTACTCACCAGTGGGGAACGAGCGGTCTTAATCAAAATAATGCTCTGAAGAACAAGTTCAGTTTCAGCAGAGACACTTCTGCAAGAACAGTGACTCTAACAGGACAGAATCTGCAGCCTGAGGACACAGCTGTTTATTACTGTGCACGTGTTAGCGACACTGTGACACAAACCTGTCATGGTTCCAGCCTCGTTGCTGCTGGTGCTTCCTCCCGTGCTTTTATTTTGGCGGTTTCCTGTTTCCCTTTCCCGTTCTGGTCACATGCACTCACCTGATTGGTCACACCTGGTTTTCCCTCACAGTATAAATACCGGCCTGCTCACCTGTTTCCCCTGCCAGATAGTTTGTTCTCCATACCCGGACTCTATCCAGCGTTTCTTGTGGACTGATTTGTTTGGATTTCTCGGACTCTGCCTGATCTGGACCCTGTCTCTTGCCTGACCCCCTGTTGCTGTGAGTTCTGTTCATTCCCTGTCCCTTTCCCCTGCTCACAGTACCAGACCTGTACCTGTGCCTGCTTGATTCCCTTTCCCGGACCTGTACCCCTTCTACCCTGTCTACTCTGGATTACCCCCCACTGGACCAGCCTGACCTGACTCTGCCTCCCGTCTCCCCCTTTGGTTCAGTGAGTGTTTTCCCTGTTCTATGTTCTCCCTCGTTGTTCCCTTCCCCGCTCTGTTTCCGTTTGGATCTCCCTGTGCGTCGACCTGGATTGTCTTTTCGTTGTGGATCTTGCCTGCCGGACTTACCTCTGAACTGCCATAACCGTGTATGACCTGGATTACCCTTGACCTGAGTTTAGCCTTTTGGATTAATTGCTTTGGACATTGAATTTCATCACACTCTGTGACTGTTTTCTCATTGTGATTCTGTTACTCTGGTTACACTACTGGACACTCTCCACTGGTTCTCAGTCGCCACCATTCACCATCTCTATTGTCCTCCATTTTATCCATGTGCTCTCCGTTGGTCGGCCATCTTGGTTTTGACGTCACTTCCGGTTACCAACCAGACCACCATACTCACCCTACCTCATCTCCTCCCATCTAGTGACTGTTTCATTTAATTCATTGATTTACTGTGTTCTGTCGATATAAATTAAAGATTGACTACTCAGTTCTGTCCTGTCTGATCTCTGGCCATGGAGTCCATCCGGCAGCTCATGACAGAACTATCTGGCCACAAAATGGACTCCGTCAGAGACCTGGCCTGGGGGGGACTTACCTACCCGCCCAGCTACCAGGAGGAGTACTCGTACCTGGACGAGGATGATTACATGGACTCTCCATATTACGGTACACGTTTGGCCATTGCCCCAAAACCCGTCAGTTACATTAAATCCCGATACCTGCGGCGTTTCCGCCAGAAGCGGCGGAATCTCCAGGCCCCAGCTCCAGCTTCAGTACCTGCCTCCGCAGCTGCGCCAGCCACAGCTCCAGCTTCAGTACCTGCCTCCGCAGCTGCGCCAGCCACAGCTCCAGCTTCAGTACCTGCCTCCGCAGCTGCGCCAGCCACAGCTCCAGCTTCAGTACCTGCCTCCGCAGCTGCGCCAGCGTCAGCTTCAGTTCCTGTCACGGCGGCTGCACCAGCCTCAGTTCCTGTCGCCGCGGCTGCCTCAGCCTCAGTTCCTGTCGCCGCAGCTGCCTCAGCCTCAGTTCCTGTCGCCGCAGCTGCCTCAGCCTCAGTTCCTGTCGCCGCAGCTGCCTCAGCCTCAGTTCCTGTCGCCGCAGCTGCCTCAGCCTCAGTTCCTGTCGCCGCAGCTGCCTCAGCCTCAGTTCCTGTCGCCGCAGCTGCCTCAGCCTCAGTTCCTGTCGCCGCAGCTTGCCTCAGCCTCAGTTCCTGTCGCCGCAGCTGCCTCAGCCTCAGTTCCTGTCGCCGCAGCTGCCTCAGCCTCAGTTCCTGTCGCCGCAGCTGCCTCAGCCTCAGTTCCTGTCGCCGCAGCTGCCTCAGCCTCAGTTCCTGTCGCCGCAGCTGCCTCAGCCTCAGTTCCTGTCACCGCAGCGGCTCCTGCCACAGCTCCTGTCACCGCAGCGGCTCCTGCATCAGCCTCAGTTCCTGTCACCGCAGCGGCTCCTGTCATCATGGCGGACGTCGCCCCCGCTCCTGTCATCATGGCGGACGTCGCCCCCGCTCCTGTCATCATGGCGGACGTCGCCCCCGCTCCTGTCATCATGGCGGACGTCGCCCCCGCTCCTGTCATCATGGCGGACGTCGCTTCCCCGCTCTGTTTCCGTTTGGATCTCCCTGTGCGTCGACCTGGATTGTCTTTTCGTTGTGGATCTTGCCTGCCGGACTTACCTCTGAACTGCCATAACCGTGTATGACCTGGATTACCCTTGACCTGAGTTTAGCCTTTTGGATTAATTGCTTTGGACATTGAATTTCATCACACTCTGTGACTGTTTTCTCATTGTGATTCTGTTACTCTGGTTACACTACTGGACACTCTCCACTGGTTCTCAGTCGCCACCATTCACCATCTCTATTGTCCTCCATTTTATCCATGTGCTCTCCGTTGGTCGGCCATCTTGGTTTTGACGTCACTTCCGGTTACCAACCAGACCACCATACTCACCCTACCTCATCTCCTCCCATCTAGTGACTGTTTCATTTAATTCATTGATTTACTGTGTTCTGTCGATATAAATTAAAGATTGACTACTCAGTTCTGTCCTGTCTGATCTCTGGCCATGGAGTCCATCCGGCAGCTCATGACAGAACTATCTGGCCACAAAATGGACTCCGTCAGAGACCTGGCCTGGGGGGGACTTACCTACCCGCCCAGCTACCAGGAGGAGTACTCGTACCTGGACGAGGATGATTACATGGACTCTCCATATTACGGTACACGTTTGGCCATTGCCCCAAAACCCGTCAGTTACATTAAATCCCGATACCTGCGGCGTTTCCGCCAGAAGCGGCGGAATCTCCAGACCTCACCCTCAGCTTCAGCTTCAGTTCCTGTCGCCGCAGCTGCCTCAGCCTCAGTTCCTGTCGCCGCAGCTGCCTCAGCCTCAGTTCCTGTCGCCGCAGCTGCCTCAGCCTCAGTTCCTGTCGCCGCAGCTGCCTCAGCCTCAGTTCCTGTCGCCGCAGCTGCCTCAGCCTCAGTTCCTGTCTCCGCAGCTGCCACAGCTCCTGTCACCGCAGCGGCTCCTGCCACAGCTCCTGTCACCGCAGCGGCTCCTGCCACAGCTCCTGTCACCGCAGCGGCTCCTGCCACAGCTCCTGTCACCGCAGCGGCTCCTGCCACAGCTCCTGTCACCGCAGCGGCTCCTGCCACAGCTCCTGTCACCGCAGCGGCTCCTGCATCAGCCTCAGTTCCTGTCACCGCAGCGGCTCCTGTCATCATGGCGGACGTCGCCCCCGCTCCTGTCATCATGGCGGACGTCGCCCCCGCTCCTGTATCATGGCGGACGTCGCCCCCGCTCCTGTCATCATGGCGGACGTCGCCCCCGCTCCTGTCATCATGCGGACGTCGCCCCCGCTCCTGTCATCATGGCGGACGTCGCCCCCGCTCCTGTCATCATGGCGGACGTCGCCCCCGCTCCTGTCATCATGGCGGACGTCGCCCCCGCTCCTGTCATCATGGCGGACGTCGCCCCCGCTCCTGTCATCATGGCGGACCCGGGCTTGCCTACATCAAGAGGATTGACACTGTTCCTCGCGGCTTCTGCTCCTGCTCACGTCGCCCCAGCGGCTTCTGCTCCTGCTCACGTCGCCCCAGCGGCTTCTGCTCCTGCTCATCCTGCAGCCTCTGCGGCTCCTGCTCATCCTGCAGCAGTTCATGATCTGGTTCTGCTTGCCACGGCTGCTTCTGCTGTCCCAGCTGCCATCATCGCTCCGACAACCGTAGCCACCACAGCTACGGTTCCTGTCACGGCTCCATCTCCTGGGACCGCAGTCGTGCTGGCTCCTGCCCTAGCTCCAGCTGCTGCAGTCATCCCGGCTCCTGGCTCTGTTCCTGTTCGTGCTGTCACCACAGTCGCAGCTACCCTGGTTGCTGCAGTCACGGCTGCCCTGGTCACGGCAACTAATCCAGTCTGGTACCCAGACGCGTCAACACAGAGGTCAGCTTCACCATCTGTCCTTTCTCCAGGCGGGTCGACGCAGAGGTCGTCGTTACCGTCTCACCTGTCTCCGGGCAGCACGACGCAGAGGATGTCGTCGTTGCCGCCTACCCAGCCTGTTCCTGTCACGGATCCGGCTCCTGTTCCTGTCACGGATCCGGCTCCTGTTCCTGTCACGGATCCGGCTCCTGTTCCTGTCACGGATCCGGCTCCTGTTCCTGTCACGGATCCGGCTCCTGTTCCTGTCACGGATCTGGCTTCTGTTCCTGGTCCTTCAGCTGTCGCCGCAGTTGCAGCCACCTTGCTTGCTGCAGTCACTGCTGCTCTGGTGTCAGCTGCTGCTCCGGTCCCTGCAGCCGCCAGGTTCCCTGGCGGGTCGACGCAGAGGTCGCCGTCGTCGCCGTCTCTTCAGTCTTCGGACGGGTCGACGCAGAGGCCGTCGCCGCCGTCTCTTAACTTTGAACTTTGTTTGTCACCCCAGGAGATGTGGTGGGATGACAATGAGGACACCACCACCTGCTCCTGTCTCCTTGGGGGGCCCCTGAGAACGTGCTCCTGTCCTGGCCCCTCAGCTCCAGCTGGCTCAAAGTTCGTCGCCGCCGGGCAGTCCGCCCGGGGCTCTCCAGCCTTGTTCGTCGCCGCCGGGCAGTCCGCCTGGGAGTCCTCAGCCGTCTTGCTGTTCCCCGGCTCACTGCTCGCCATCCGGCAGTCCGCCTGCGGGTCTCCTGCCCGTGGGTCGTATCCTGGCCTCCGGCCTGGGGGTCCTCGGCCTGCTCTCCGGTCCCCGGTTCTCCAGCCGGCTCAAGGGTCTCGGGCTCTGTCTTCTGGTTCACCGCCTCCCGGCCGTCCGCCCGAGGCCCTGTCTTCTGGTTCGTCGCCTCCCGGCCGTCCGCCCGGGGCTCTCCTGTCCTCCAGCCTGGCGCCTCCGGGCCGTCCGCCCGGGGCTCTCCTGTCCTCCAGCCTGGCGCCTCCGGGCCGTCCGCCCGGGGCTCTCCTGTCCTCCAGCCTGGCGCCTCCGGGCCGTCCGCCCGGGGCTCTCCTGTCCTCCAGCCTGGCGCCTCCGGGCCGTCCGCCCGGGGCTCTCCTGTCCTCCAGCCTGGCGCCTCCGGGCCGTCCGCCCGGGGCTCTCCTGTCCTCCAGCCTGGCGCCTCCGGGCCGTCCGCCCGGGGCTCTCCTGGTCTGTTCGCCGCCTCTCCAGCCTGTCCCGTTCCTGCCGCCGGAGCATCCGCCCGGCGTTCCACAGCCGGCTCTCCGGGTCCCAGCTCGGCAGCCGGTCCTCCAGGGCTCAGCTCCGCAGCCGGCCCTCCAGGTCTCAGCTCCAGGCAACCGGCTTCCGCTTCACAGTCCGGAGGCACTCCTGGTCTGTTTGCCGCCTCCTGGCCGTCCGCCGGAGGCTCTCCTGGTCTGCTGGCCGCCTCCGGGACGTCCGCCCGCCGCCCTTCGGTCAGCGGCTCTCCTGGCGCCTCCTCCGGGACGTCCGCCTGACGCCCTTCGGTCAGCGGCTCTCCTGGCGCCTCCTCCCGGCCGTCCGCCCGAGGCGCTCTGGTCCTGTTCGCCGCCTTTCCTGCCGCCTCCGGGCCGTCTGCCCGAGGCGCTCCGGGTCTGTTCGCCGCCTTTCCTGCCGCCTCCGGGCCGTCCGCCCGAGGCGCTCCGGGTCTGTTCGCCGCCTTTCCTGCCGCCTCCGGGCCGTCCGCCCGAGGCGCTCCGGGTCTGTTCGCCGGCTCTCCTGCCGCCTCCCGGCCGTCCGCCCGAGGCCCTCTGGTCCTGTTCGCCGCCTTTCCTGCCGCCTCCCGGCCGTCCGCCCGAGGCGCTCTGGTCCTGTTCGCCGCCTTTCCTGCCGCCTCCCGGCCGTCCGCCCGAGGCTGTGCCTTCTGGTTCGTCATCTCTCTGGTCTTGTTTGCCGCCTCCCGGCCGTCCGCCGGAGGCCCTCCTGGTCTGTTTGCCGCCTCCCGGCCGTCCGCCGGAGGCCCTCCTGGTCTGTTTGCCGCCTCCCGGCCGTCCGCCGGAGGTCCTCCTGCTCTGCTGTGCCCGGGCCCTCCTCCGGGCCCCCTCCTCCCGCCCGGCCTGGTCTGGTTTCGGGCCCTCCTCCGGGCCCCCTCCTCCCGCCCGGCCTGGTCTGGTTTCGGGCCCTCCTCCGGGCCCCCTCCTCCCGCCCGGCCTGGTCTGGTTTTTGGCCGTCTGGAATCCGGCCCTTGCGGGGGGGGTTCTGTCATGGTTCCAGCCTCGTTGCTGCTGGTGCTTCCTCCCGTGCTTTTATTTTGGCGGTTTCCTGTTTCCCTTTCCCGTTCTGGTCACATGCACTCACCTGATTGGTCACACCTGGTTTTCCCTCACAGTATAAATACCGGCCTGCTCACCTGTTTCCCCTGCCAGATAGTTTGTTCTCCATACCCGGACTCTATCCAGCGTTTCTTGTGGACTGATTTGTTTGGATTTCTCGGACTCTGCCTGATCTGGACCCTGTCTCTTGCCTGACCCCCTGTTGCTGTGAGTTCTGTTCATTCCCTGTCCCTTTCCCCTGCTCACAGTACCAGACCTGTACCTGTGCCTGCTTGATTCCCTTTCCCGGACCTGTACCCCTTCTACCCTGTCTACTCTGGATTACCCCCCACTGGACCAGCCTGACCTGACTCTGCCTCCCGTCTCCCCCTTTGGTTCAGTGAGTGTTTTCCCTGTTCTATGTTCTCCCTCGTTGTTCCCTTCCCCGCTCTGTTTCCGTTTGGATCTCCCTGTGCGTCGACCTGGATTGTCTTTTCGTTGTGGATCTTGCCTGCCGGACTTACCTCTGAACTGCCATAACCGTGTATGACCTGGATTACCCTTGACCTGAGTTTAGCCTTTTGGATTAATTGCTTTGGACATTGAATTTCATCACACTCTGTGACTGTTTTCTCATTGTGATTCTGTTACTCTGGTTACACTACTGGACACTCTCCACTGGTTCTCAGTCGCCACCATTCACCATCTCTATTGTCCTCCATTTTATCCATGTGCTCTCCGTTGGTCGGCCATCTTGGTTTTGACGTCACTTCCGGTTACCAACCAGACCACCATACTCACCCTACCTCATCTCCTCCCATCTAGTGACTGTTTCATTTAATTCATTGATTTACTGTGTTCTGTCGATATAAATTAAAGATTGACTACTCAGTTCTGTCCTGTCTGATCTCTGGCCATGGAGTCCATCCGGCAGCTCATGACACAAACCACCGACAGACCTGCACAAATACACAAAACATGTTACTGAACCACACACAGACATGTTCCTTTATGCATTACTTAGCAGACAAGTTTGTGCACTACAACAATTAGAGTTTTCCACATCATCATACAGGTTTCAGTTCCTCCATAGTTAATTTTCCTCGGTTTCTCTGTGAATTTAAACATAATTTGTTATTAAAAAAATATCCAACCAGCATGTACATTCTCCTATTTAGATAGGTGTTTACTCTATCTAAATAGGAAGTAAATACACAGAAGTTTACAATCAAAATCTGATGAATTCATTATTTAAAAATGTTTTAATGTAACAATTTTAAACTCTCAACATTAAAATATAACGTAAATGTGTTTCTGTAGTACAATGATAATAATAATAGCAATATTAATACTTTTACTTCTTGGTCCTAATATAAAAAATAAATGTATACCAAACAAATCAGTTACAAATACCTTTGTAATTTCTGTGCTATGCAGTGTTTATATAGTTGAATTTGACTTTTAAAGCAGTGATGTAGGAGGAGCCTGCTGTAAACAAATGCTCACAGGGATCAAGGTTGCATTATATTAAAACGAATTCCAAAACAGTCTTAGGACACTCTCAGCATGGCTAACATAATGATGACACTCTTGGTGGTTGTTCTGTTTGTTTTAGCTGGTGCAAAAGGTCAGACAATAACCGAGTCTGAACCAGCTGTGAAAAGACCTGGAGAATCCCACAGACTCACCTGCACAACTTCTGGATTCAATTTTAGGGGCTCAGTGTGGAACTGGATCAGACAGGCTCCTGGTAAAGGACTGGAGAGGATCGCTTTTACAGACACAGCTAGTTCTCCAATCTATTACCCCCAGTCAGTCCAGGGTCGATTCACCATCTCCAGAGACGAACAGGTCACATTATGTGAGTGAAACTAAATGTTGTAATTTTCTCATCAAAACACTAGAGGGCAGTTAGTGTAAACATTTCCCTCTCCTCTGTGAATATCAGTCCATCCCACTGGTGTAAACTGGCTGGAACTCAAACCCTGAATTAATTTAGAGATTTATATTTACATCAGATAGAAAGTAATATGATGCACTGACTTCAGCTTCATCTGTTCAATTAGTTACAGTTCGTCCTTTAGCAATCTATAGAAAGGTTTCATGATAAACAGATGGATGACAGAAAGAGTAGCTGTTTATTTATTCTTATAATATGAAAATAGTTGTCTTCCAGTTCCAGTAAGACTGATAAAAAAAGGACAAAAGGACATCAGATGTTCTTGCATTCTCACATTGGAAAAAGCTGGATAAAGAGACACAACAAAGAAAAAACACCAAACTGTTTTTCACATCTTCTTACAGAAACATTGAATTGCTCTTTTCATGACTGAGTTAACTGAACTTATCTGGGCTGTATTTCTTTAATCTCAGGTGGGAAAAAGAACTATGCAAATTCACACACTGATGCACAATCCCCACCCATATATATCTCACTGATATCAGGCTTTGTAGTCACAGACTCAGCCACATTATCACCATGACACTTGTACAGAGTCTCTTGTTCTTGACTCTCATTTCAGGTGAGTGAAGTCAGTATCCAGCAGAGATGATAACAGGAGTGTTGAATGTCTGCTGGCTTCTCTTCATCTAAACTCTATGTTTCTTTCAGTCACTCAGGGTCAGTCCCTGACCTCCTCAGAGCCAGTGGTCAGCAGACCTGGAGAATCAGTCACTCTGTCCTGTAAAGTAGAAGGACTTGCTCTTGCTTGGCTGCACTGGATTCGTCAGAAACCTGGCAAAGGGCTGGAATGGATCGGACGCATTGATAGTGGAACTGACACTAGATTTGCTCAGAGTCTCCAAGGCCAGTTTTCCATCACCAAAGACACTTCCACAAATGTGGTGTATTTACAGGCAAAAAGTCTGAAACAAGAAGATTCTGCAGTTTATTATTGTGCAAAAGAGTCACAGTGACACAAGAGACGACAAAGCTGTACAAAAACAACACTGAGCTCTGGGTGAGAGTCACTGAAGCATGTTGGACACTCAAAACAATGACAATGAAACATATATTATCAATGAAAATGTATTTGGGGCAGGTGAAGGTGCATCAAAGCAACTGATCATGATATGATGTTGAATTAAGTGGAGCTCCCCTGAAATCCTTGTTATCATGTTTTGAATTTACTTTAAACTTGCTTCAACAATGTCATGCAAACAATCAAAAAATACATCAGCTCTTTTTCTTTCTTCCCATTCACAGTTTTAGAAAGAAACATTTCATCTGTCAACAATGACAATTAAGTATTACATTCAAAAGCACTTATGTATCAGCTAATAATAAACATATGATCAGTGAACAAACTTGCAGGGATCAGGAAATTAATAGTCAGATGAAATGCTCACATTAAATATTAAAATGCTTTTTTTGTGCTTTCTGATTCTGTTACATGTTCTGTACATGATAACTCAGCAGACAATTTGCATATGATCATCACGCATAGTTTTTTATTTTTATACATATATTTTTTTTAAACATGTTTGAATAGTAAAACCCAAAAGGTATTACAAACATCTGAAACCCTCAACCCTCCAGAATTCCAGATTGCTTTGATACATACAGCTAGTTTTCTCCCACTCAGTCTAGGGTAGATTCGCTATCTTTAGAAACAACTTCATCAGTGAAATATGTCTAAAAATGAATAGTCTGAAGACTGAAGATTTCATATTACTGTGCCTGAACAGATTCCGTTATAAAACGTCAAGTTGTATTTTGGAAGTATCAGTGTTAGTTCACAAATCACTATAAAACAAACCAAATGAACCATGTGAAAAATATTGTTCAAAGTGTTGGTGACACCCAATCAAGAGGAGTAAACTACATCCTAACTACAACTAAATAAAAATACATTCTCCACTTGAAAAAGCGAAACGAACCAGAACAACATGCTGCATGCTACGCTTCCAGACAGACGAAAAAGAAAAAGGTGTTGATGACACGTGTCACTATGGGTCCCTATGAGTTAACTAATATTTGTGTAAGTCAAAATGAATATTCAACAATATGCAAAGAAATGTTGTTAATAAGGAAGTAAAGTGTGAGTGAGAGGACAGAAGAGCAGACATCAGTTCCGCTTCAACATCAACATGTTCTCTGTAGCTCTGATACTGCTGCTGACAGCTGGATCCTGTGAGGAACTTTCTGTGGATTCATGCTGATAAACACATTGAAAACATAGAATAGTGTTGAAAATAATGTTGATTTCTGTTTTCACAGGTGTGTACAGTATTGATCTCATCCAAACAGACTCACTGGTTGTGCAGTCTGGACAGTCTTTGACCATCACCTGTCAGGTCTCTGGTTATTCTCTGACTGATGACAGTTATGGAACAGGTTGGATCAGACAGCGTGAAGGAAAAGCAATGGAGTGGATTAACTACCAGTGGGGAACTAGTGGTCTTCGTCAAAATAATGCTCTGAAGAACAAGTTCAGTTTCAGCAGAGACACTTCTGCAAGAACAGTGACTCTAACAGGACAGAATCTGCAGCCTGAGGACACAGCTGTTTATTACTGTGCACGTGTTAGAGACACTGTGACACAAACCACTGACAGACCTGTACAAATACACAAAACATGTTACTGAACCACACACAGAAATGTTCTATATAAAGATTAACATCATACACATACAACATACAAATGTCTGTAGAATTCACTGAATAGTAGAATTTATTTTTCTCAATATTAAAAAAAGTAAACATTTTCTTGTATCCATGTATTGTACATACATACTACATATGTGAATTCCACTTCACCAGCACAGTACATTTGGTTGGTTTAAAAGTATCGGCCTGTTTGTTTTGCATGTTCCCTTTTTTAAACCAGATAAGGGAGGTATATACAAACCCTCTGTTTATTTTAAACACACCACCAACAACCTGTTGAATAATAATTATAAAATTGTTTTATATTTTTTTAATTAGAGACCACTGCACCATCATGTTTGATTGATAATACAGTTGCACTGAGTCTGAATCAATGTTTCTCTGAGGTGAAATAACCAAAAACACAATAACAGACAGACTCACTGGTTGTGCAGCCTGGACAGTCTTTGACCATCACCTGTCAGGTCTCTGGTTATTCTCTGACTGATACCAGCTATGCAACAGGTTGGATCAGACAGCGTGAAGGAAAACAAGTGGACTGGATTTTCTATCAGTGCAGTGGGGATTTTTACAAAAACGATGCTCTGAAGAACAAGTTCAGTTACAGCAGAGACACTTCTGCTAGAACAGTGACTCTAACAGGACAGAATCTGCAGCCTGAGGACACAGCTGTTTATTACTGCGTACGTCGCCCCACAGTGACACAAACCACTGGTAGATCTGCACAAATACCCAATGTCAGTAAACGAGACGAGAAATGTATTTTATTGATAAACACAAAAGCAGCACACTATGTCAATATAAAAAAAATACAAATTTTAGTTTCATTTTAATAATAAAGGATGAATATAATAAGAAAATACTGTACATGACCAAATCACTTTTTTAATCTTCTAGTGAGAATCTTTAGCTGGAGAGCATTTCACATGTACAGGTTCAAGTTAGTGACTCTTGAATCAAACCTGCACACACCTGCACAAATACCCAGAGACTTATAATATATGAGTGAACTACATAAACACACATGTCCCAAATGTAAAAATATAAAAAATGACATAATTCACTCAGTTTTATAGGTGTTTTTGTTACTGACACATCACTAGATTTTAATGTATCTATATAATCTATTTTCACTTATAAAGCAAATCACACATTTCGTTACTGTTTTTATTTATTTGTTTTATTTTTGCATAAAGCAATGTGTAAAGACATTGAGGAAATATTTACATTTAAATGTTTTATTTTTCAGTACCATGGGATAAAATTATACAATCTGATTTTAAAAAATATGTTTGGAGAAAATACAATTTATATTTAATTTCTCCATTACTGTAGGTTTTATTTGCCCTTATTAATATTCATTTGCTGTTTTAGAGATTGCTGTGTTGCATGTTCCCTTAATGAAACCTGTGAAGGGAAGTCTATGCAAAGTCTCAGACTCAGCTCTCAGCTGCCAACAGCTCTCACAGTTTTTGAAACTCTGACCACAGAGCACTGAGCTACAGTTCAGTGATTATAACAGAATGGAAAAAACTGTTTCATACTAGTTAATGTTCATTTTGAGAAAACCATTACATACTACAGTGTGTAGTCCTCCTATGAATTAACAGTGTGTTTGATAATGTTCTTTAATGTTTCTTCATATACAGGAGTCTGGAGTGAAATCAAACTGGATCAGTCTCCCTCTGAGGTGAAAAGACCTGGAGAGACAGTGAAGATGTCATGTGTCATATCTGGTTATAGCATGACAGACTACTATATTCACTGGATACAGCAGAGGCCAGGGAAAGCTCTGGAGTGGATTGGGTGGATGGATACAGGTTCAAACTCTGCTAGCTATGCCAGCTCCTTTCAAAGTCGTTTCATCATGACTGAAAATGTTCCCAGCAGCACTCAGTACCTCGAGGTCAAGAGTCTGACAGCAGAAGATTCTGCTGTTTACTTTGTGCTCGAGACACAGTGACTGAAGACAGTGGAGCAGCTGCACAAAAACTACACAGACATTAAGTGTTAATGTGATCTCAGTGACAGGCCGGGTTTCCACCTGCAAAAGCACTTTCATATAGAGTTTTATTAGAACTAGATATATTATAAAATGATTCAAGTACAAACTAATAAAAAGAAAGTATGTGATGGTTTTTTCATCTGCCTCAGTGATATGTAAAACTGAATCACTTGTGCCACATTTATAAATACAAACCATACAATGTTTTATATTTTGAAAAAAAAAAGAAGTTGATAACATTGGGCATAAGGTAATCAGATAATAATTAGAAATATTAAAATCTCATTTGTATTCAAAATACCCCCGTGGTAGGTAAATAATAATAATAACATTAAAAAGGATAATACGGTTTTGAAATGTTACTCTGCATTTGCAATCAGGATAATTTTGTGTGAAGTGGAAAAGTAAACAAAAAATATTTTATCTTAACTAATTTGAATAAAACTTGCTTCAGTATTGATAAACATCATATGGTTGTGTTGTTAACAGTGATAGGTAATCTAAGCAAATTGATATAAAACTAATTTTATATCAGTTTTATCAAAAACCTAAAGTTATTTCCTTCTTATGAGGTGAAGTTAATGCAAATCTTAGATGTCTCCCACCTCTACTTATCTGTCTGCAGAGACGATGACAGAGAACAGTGGTCACACATTTTGACATCATGGACTATAGGACAGTGCTGCTGCTTTTAACTTTCTGCTGGACAGGTGAAGATTTCTACTGATCTCAAATATAAAAAGACCTTTTAACATAGAATCGTAATTGATGTGATATTTTGTTTTCTTTCTAAACAGGTGTTGATGGTCAAACTCTGATACAATCTGAACCAGTGGTTAAAAAGCCTGGAGAATCCCACATGTTGACCTGTACAGCCTCTGCACTTGACTTTGATAGCTATTGGATGGGCTGGATCAGACAGGCCCCTGGAAAAGGACTGGAATGGGTTGCAACTATTGTTGCTAACAGTGGCAGCAAGTACTACTCTCAGTCAGTTCGAGGCCGGTTCACCATCTCCAGAGACAACAGCAAAGACCAGCTGTATCTGCAGATGAACAGTTTGAAAACTGATAATTCTGCAGTTTATTATTGTGCTCGAGATCCACAGTGACTGAAGTAAATTGAACAGCTGTACAAAATGTATCTATTAGTGCTGTTTAGATTTTTTCATGAACCGTGCGTTTTTCTTTAAAACAAATGCATGGTATTTTGTGTGATGGTCTATAGTTTGTCTGTTTTTATAATTATAACATTTCTGCTGATGACATTTTAAAATCAAATCAAAGCAATTTACATTTAATGAAAACAAAATAACACAAGTTCTCTCAGAAAGGCAACATGTCACCTGTGTTTACATTATGAACTATTAAAAAACACTGAACTCTTCAAATTCAATAACAATACTTGTGCATTTTATTGTGTCCCTTTATATGGTATGCGATGCAGTATATCAGTATAAAATAGATTTAGATTACGTTTTTTCTCTAAATATATGGATGACATGACACATTGAGTGGTTGTCTTTAATTATGAAAATCTATATGTTTAATACACAAACTCATTACATAAAAACACAAACCCACCAGCTGTTATAGCTTGTGATCGAGTACTGTGACAAAATCTTTTTTCTGAAAGTACAGAATGAGAGAGTTTATGTAATTTAGATTTATCCATACTGGGTTATTATTTGACTCAATTAATAAGTTTAGTTAAATCCACAAAGGAGCTAAAATTAAAGTTTCAGTCCGTGTTGAACACTTTTTAAAATAACTAATTTGGAAACAAGATTAAACTAAATTCACTAATTGTCATAGATCAAACATATATTTTTAAATGTTTCACTTTTCTACACCAGGATTCAAGATGTTCATTGCTAAATATACAAATATTTTAAAGAGAGATTTTTCCAGAGATTGCTAAAAATGTGTTTGTTCTCCATTCCTTTGCTAAACCTGCAGAGGGAGGTCTGCAACATATGCAAATGTTTTGTTGTATATAATAAAAGACAATACCAGTAGCTGTCATCATTTGTGGCAGGTCTCTGATACAGACTCTGATTAGATCTGATTAGAAAACTCTGAAGTTCAGTGTCCATAACAGAATTGAAATTATGATTTTGTGGAGTTTATTTTTGATTATTTCTGTTCAAGGTAAGAAAATTATTCTAAATTTGTAAAGTTCTTTTATTTCTTTATTGTTTTGTTTTGGTCATTATTACTTATTTGGGATAATAGATTATGGTCACTATGTTTTTTTGCTTACAGGAGTCTGGAGTCAGTCACTGGATCAGTCTCCCTCTGAGGTGAAAAGACCTGGAGAGACAGTGAAGATGTCATGTGTCATATCTGGTTATAGCATGACAAGCTACTATATCAGCTGGATACGACAAAGGCCAGGGAAAGCTCTGGAGTGGATTGGGTGGATGAATACAGGCACAAACTCTGCTAGCTATGCCAGCTCCTTTCAAAGTCGTTTCATCATGACTGAAAATGTTCCCAGCAGCACTCAGTACCTCGAGGTCAAAAGTCTGACAGCAGAAGATTCTGCTGTTTACTTCTGTGCTCGGAGACACAGTGACTGAAGACAGTGGAGCAGCTGCACAAAAACTACACAGACAATCTCCTGGGAATCTGCTGAAAGTTAAAACACTATAGTGGTAAATTGTTTTGTTGTCTAATCATATACAATACTACAATTAATACTACACTTGACTGATGCCGGACGGAATTTGTTGCTGAACAGCAGCACATGTTACTACAGTTGTGGTGTTTATCACATGCTCAACTCACTATTTATCTGCCAAATAAAATAAAAAAAATATATAATACATGTGATGTACATAGGAAGCATTAGCACTGATTAATATGAAGTTGATCCGGTTGGTTGAAACCATAATTGGGCAGTTTGCTTATTCCATAATAGACATTAACTCAGAGTAGCTTCTCAGGTTTCTATTTGGTTGAAATATGATGTCAACAAACAATAGTTTTATTGTCATAGAAATATCAGTCAATGTGTTTCATTACCTTAACATATTTCCCCAAGAAAAAAAATTAAACATTTATTCTGGAAGCAAAGCTAACAACTACATGATACTGTAAAATAACACCACGCGTCCACCTCAACTCTATTCTCACTGACTAGTCCTGGCTAAACACGTCTTCTGAAGTTGAACAGCTGTACAAACTCTTACAGTAATGATTTATTCATTTATTATGATAGATCCTTAGAACAATTACATGGTGGCAGATATGGATAATCCTGGAGGTCAGTATTTTCTATAAGATCAACCTCTATGACACCTGACCATTCTAGTATGATTAATTCTCAAGTCAACATAAACATTGCTAAGGTAAACGTGATAAAAATTGTTTCCATGGGACAACACGTCAATTAGTCAAATACTATTCCTTAGATAAATATTCTTCTAGTCTACTGTAGTTCATTCCTCCCTGTGAGGAGGAGTCAATGCGAAATTCAGATGCCTTATATCTTTATTTATCCGTCTGCAGAGAGGACAACAGAAAACAGTGAACACACAGTTTAACATGATGGACTACAGGACAGGACTGCTGCTGTTTGCTCTCTGCTGGACAGGTGAAGACTGTGACAGAGTGGAGGATGTCTTTCAAACATCACTGTCTCAAAGCAACTGATTATTTCCGTTGTTTTTAAAGGTGTTGATGCTCAGACTCTGACAGAATCTGAACCTGTGGTTAAAACACCTGGAGATTCACACACACTGACCTGTACAGTCTCTGGATTTTCACTCAGCAGTTACTGGATACATTGGATGAGACAGGCTCCTGGAAAAGGACTGGAGTGGATTGCTGCTGTTGTAACTAGTGGTACCCACTACTACTCTCAGTCAGTCCAAGGCCGGTTTACTGTCTCCAGAGACAACAGCAAGCAGCAGGTGTATCTGCAGATGAACAGTCTGAAAAGTGAAGATTCTGCTGTTTATTTCTGTGCTCGACACTCACAGTGACTGAAGTTGGTTGTGCAGCTGTACAAAAATCCTGCGGTAGTTATAAAACTATATTACTATACATCATATGACTCAAATCATGTAAATATAAATAATGAATTCCAATTCAAGCATTGTTTAAATGTATATTTTTTAATAATATTTTGTTAAAGAATGTAAGAACAAATACTTTAAAAAGCTTCAACATTGTTGTTGAACATTGTACAGAAAACATAAATATATCAATTCAATATATACAGTGAATGAGTTCCAAGCTCTGCTTCAGTTAAATAAATGACATATTGGAAAACCTTGTCTGCTTGATTGTCACTGCTGAGGCAAAACTACCTTATTGGACTACAGATGAATTAAAATGTGGTTTAAGGTATTTAATCTTTTAGCTTAAAGAGAGTTTTAAATGTTTTACATATTTTCATTCTCACTTTTCAGAATTTGAATTATCCAACAATATGCAAATTATTGTTGCTATAAGGAAGTAAAGTGTGAGTCTGTGTGTGAGTGAGAGGACAGAAGAGCAGACATCAGTTCAGCTTCAACATCAACATGTTCTCTGTAGCTCTGTTACTGCTGCTGACAGCTGGATCCTGTGAGGAACTTTCAGTGGATTCACACTAATAAATACATTAGAAACAGTGAATAATTAGATGAATGAATTAACATTGATTTCTGTTTCCACAGGTGTGTACAGTATTGATCTCATCCAGCCAGACTCACTGGTTGTGCAGCCTGGACAGTCTTTGACCATCACCTGTCAGGTCTCTGGTTATTCTCTGACTGATAGCAGCTATGGAACAGGTTGGATCAGACAGCGTGAAGGAAAAGCACTGGATTGGATTTTAATGATGTGGTCTGGTGGTAGCTTAGCTCACAATAATGCCCTGAAGAACAAGTTCAGCTGCAGCAGAGACACTTCTGCTGGAACACTGACTCTAACAGGACAGAATCTGCAGCCTGAGGACACAGCTGTTTATTACTGTGCACGTTAACCACTGTGAAACAAACCACTGGTAGATCTGCACAAATACCCACACACACTTTACAGATGTTTACTGAGAGGTACATCTGCTGTCTGTGTTTCCTCTAAAACCAGAACACAGAAGTGTATGCAAACCATCTTTTCTTCATATCTCTCATATCATCTACAATAGATAATTCAATCAATAAACTACAAACATTGATAGGAAAATGTCTGTAAAAAACTTCTCAGGACAAGTTATAACAAAAGTCTCTGTACATTTTTTTATGATTGTTGCTAATATATCTTTGTTTATCGGCACACTATTTTAGATTTCTATTGTTCATTTTTTATCTGCTAATGTATCCTAGCATACACTACCTGAAAGTCAGAGAAAGAAGCATCAAAGTGAATTAGCTTGAAAAAAAAAAACATGCAGTTCCACATTTAAAGCTCCAGAGGGCAGAAAAGGACCAACTGTGTTTCTAATGCTGTTCACATCATGTTATATTCTGTGTTATTATATAAAACATCAGTGAAAGTGATGAAAGTGATACTGTACATGGGATACTGAAGATAATAGTCTATTACAAAATCTGTTCCTTCAGTGCATGAAATCACTGAACATCTGTTGCCATACTTTAAACATTAACATATTTATTGAGTATGTATATTAACTTCTTTCAGCTAAATATAAATGTAAATCTATTTAGCTTTCAGCAACTTGAGGAGGAGTCAATGCAAATCTCACTGTCTTCCATCTGCATTTATCTCACTGCAAACTGAGGACAAACCAAACCACCACCACACAACTAATTCCCACTATGACTTTAACTACATGTATAACGTTGCTGCTTCTACCAGCTGTTTCTAGTGAATAAGTATTATTCCACATCTGTCAAGATGTGTCATATACATATACATATACGGTAGCTCCTACCACAGTGATGTTCAATAACAACCAGGAGTGTGTCAAAAAGACCACAGTAAATAAAACTGAAATTACATAGACAATTGACACAACATTACTGACACAGCAGTTATCCAAGAGCAGGCTGTCTACAAGGGAAGAACGTTAGTGACTGATGGAGGCTGACTGGTAGAACATTAATCAGGAAGTTTACTGTAGGAACATGTCATAGTACAATAACAGTACATATAGAAAACACACAGACCACATCCTGCCAGAGAAGGTCATCTGCCACTGCAGTGTGTCTGCTCTCCAGTTCTGTACTGTAGGATTACTACATCACAAGATATTAGCATATATCCACATTGTTTGAACCTTTTTTGTCTGTGTCTTTGACTGTAAACATTTGTTCCAAATCCAAAAAAAGATACCAGCACAGAAGAAAATAGAAAATCTGTTTTCAGATAACTGACTCATTCTTCCCTCTCAGTGGTCATTTGACACACCTATCACACCAATAACCTAAAGTAATTTCCTTCTTATGAGGTGGAGTTAATGTAAATCTGAGATGTCTCCCACCTCTACTTATCTGTCTGCAGAGATGATGACAGAGAACAGTGGTCACACATTTTGACATCATGGACTATAGGACAGTGCTGCTGCTTTTAACTTTCTGCTGGACAGGTGAAGGTTTCTACTGATCTCAAATAGAAAAAAGACATTTTACCATAGAATCCTAATTGATGTGATGTTTTGTTTTCTATCTAAACAGGTGTTGATGGTCAAACTCTGATACAATCTGAACCAGTGGTTAAAAAGCCTGGAGAATCCCACATGTTGACCTGTACAGCCTCTGCACTTGACTTTGATAGCTATTGGATGGGTTGGAATAGACAGGCCCCTGGAAAAGGACTGGAATGGGTTTGATCTATCTATGACAGCAGGAACATCTACTACTCTCAGTCAGTTCAAGGTCGGTTTACCATCTCCAGAGACAACAGCAGAGACCAGCTGTATCTGCAGATGAACAGTTTGAAGACTGAAGATTCTGCAGTTTATTATTGTGCTCGAGACTCACAGTGACTGAAGTAGATTGAACAGCTGTACAAAATGTATCTATTAGTGCTGTTTACATTTTTCATTAACAGTAAGTTTTTCTTTAAAACAAATGCAGGGTATTTTGTGTGATGGTCTATATTTTGTCTGTTTTTCAATTATAACATTTCTGCTGATAAAACTTTAAAATCAAATCACAACAATTTACATTTAATGCAAACAAAATAACACAAGTTCTGTCACAAAGGCAACATGTCACCTGTGTTTAAACTACAGTCATTTGAATTGTAATATGTGAATACATTTTCATAAAGTGAAGTGTGTGTTTGTGTTTCAGTGACATAAAACTTAACATGTTCTCTGTAGCTCTGATACTGCTGGTGACCCTGTGAGGAACCTTCAGTGGTCTCATGATAAAAACTCTAGATACACTGGATTGTTAGAGAAATTATTCATTCAGACTCAGAGGTCGTTTGTTGTCTTTGACCATCACACTGTATGTTACTATGCACATGGCTCCACTGTGACACAAACCTTCAACATCACAAACACTTACCAATCCATGTGACTGAACCTCATCTACATTCATCTTCAATTAAGTCAATAGAAACATTATGAACTATTAAAAAAGACAGGACTCTGCAAATTTAATAACAAACCGTATTTATAGAAATGACTGAATCCTGATAGAGGATTAATTGGGCATTTTATTGTGTCCCTTTAGATTAATTTTGACATTCAATTCATCATATCAGTATAAAACATTATAATTTAGATTACGTTTTATTTTTCTCAGTACATGAATGACATGATGCATTGTGTGGTTGTCATTAATTTAGAAAATGTATCTGTGTAACACACAAACTCGTTTCACAAAAACACAAAACCAGTAGCCTGGCTCTGGAGCACAATGAGTTTTGACTGCCTCTCTGGTTATGGACTAACCAGCAAAGGGAAAAAACACCTGGCATGGTGGATCAATCCATTGCATTCATCTGCTTGGGTGTTATATACTTTAAAGAGAGCAGTTATATGACAAGAAATTATTAGTTCACCCAACCCATTATAGAGAGGAGAGGAATTGTAAAGATTAATAACCACAGGTAGAAAGGACCTCCTGTGGCACACTGCGGAGCACTTAATGTTAATCAGTCTATGACTGAACGTGCTCCTTTGTCCAGCCAACATACTGTGCAGTGGGTGGGAGGGATTGTCCAGGACATAGACGACTTTGGACATCATCCTCCTCTCAGCTACATCATTTAGAGGCTCCAGCTCCATCCCCAGAACAGAGCCAGCCCTCCAGATAAAGAGAGTTTTAAATGTTTTACATATTTTCAACATCACTTTTCGGAATTTGAATTATCCAACAATATGCAAATTACTGTTGTTAATAAGGAAGTAAAGTGTGAGTCTGTGTGTGAGTGAGAGGACAGAAGAGCAGACATCAGTTCAGCTTCAACATCAACATGTTCTCTGTAGCTCTGATACTGCTGCTGACAGCTGGATCCTGTGAGGAACTTTCAGTGGATTCACACTAATATATACATTAGAAACAGTAAATAATTAGATGAATGAAATAATGTTGATTTCTGTTTCCACAGGTGTCTACAGTATTGATCTCATCCAGCCAGACTCACTGGTTGTGCAGCCTGGACAGTCTTTGACCATCACCTGTCAGGTCTCTGGTTATTCTCTGACTGATAGCAGCTATGCAACAGGTTGGATCAGACAGCGTGAAGGAAAAGCACTGGATTGGATTTTAATAATGTGGGCTAGTGGTAGCTTATATCACAATAATGCCCTGAAGAACAAGTTCAGCTGCAGCAGAGACACTTCTGCTAGAACAGTGACTCTAACAGGACAGAATCTGCAGCCTGAGGACACAGCTGTTTATTACTGTGCACGTGGCCCCACAGTGATACAAACCACTGGTAGATCTGTACAAATACTCACACACACTTTACAGATGTTTACTGAGAGGTACATCTGCTTTCTGTGTTTCCTCTAAAACCAGAACAGAGAAGTGTATGCAAACCATCTTTTCTTGTTTATAAACCCTTCATTAACTAACTCTCGTATCATCTACAATACATAATTAAATCAATAAACTACAAACATGTTTAGGATTGTTGTTAATATACCTTTTTTTTGGCACACTGTTTTAGATTTTAATTTTTCCCAGGATAAACTACCTGAAAGTCAGAGAAACAGGTCAACAACTCTCGAAGCATCTAAGTGAATTATGTTGAATTAAAACATGCAGTTCCACTTTTAAAACTCCAGAGGGCAGACAATGACTAACTGTGTTTCTAATACTGGTCACATTATGTTATATTTCATGTTAATATATAAAACATCAGTGAAAGTAATGGAAGTGATACTGTCCATGTTATAGATCTGTCTATGTGTCTTAGGATACTGAAGATAAAATCCCAAAAAACTGTTACCATATTTTATCTAATTATGCTGTGGGGCATTAAATAATGTGTCAAGTCAAACCAGCTCTGAAAACTTACAGTACAGTTATTTAATAAGCAAATATTATGCAGAGCCCATCTGCAATTAAACAAACATTAACATATTTATAGAGTATGTATATGTCAACTTCCTTTATATAAAAATTTATTTTAAACTATTTAGCTTTTAGCAATGTGAGGAGGAGTCAATGCAAATCTCAGTGTTTCCCATCTGCATTTATCTCACTGCAAACTGAGGACAAACCAAACCACCACCACACAACTAATTCCCACTATGACTTTAACTACATGTATAACGTTGTTGCTTCTACCAGCTATTTCTGGTGAATACCACATCTGTTTACTCTTTGTCTTTGTCAAGTTCTTGTCTGACTCTGTTCTCATCCAGCTGCTTTTCTTCACAGGTGTTTGCAGTTAGACTTTGACTGAGTCTGAACCAGTGGTAAAGCAGCTTGGAGAATCCCACAAACTCACCTGTACATATGCAGGAATATCTTACGATGATGCTGATATCAGCTGGCTCAGACAAGCAGAGGGAAAAGGACTGGAGTGGATTTCCCACATTTCTGCTCCAAGTGGAAGCAGCAAATTATTCCACATCTGTCAAGAATCGTTTCACCATTTCCAGAGAACATGGATCAGGTCTATCTGCATATGTCTGGATTGACGAATGACGACTCTGCTGCTAATCATTGTGCTTGAAAGCCTCAGTGAAACAGGAAGCTACAGAGCTGAACAGAAATTCAGATTTCACGCTCACTTTTAGAAAATGCTTTCTTGTTGCACATATACAGAGGCCAATTTGGACCTGTCTTGCATATTTTTTGATTCTGTGCAACAGTTTGCTACCAACACTGGGCAGTAGAATAAAAAGCTTTAAAGCCAATAATGTGAATAAAAATTTTTATTTTATTCTAGATTCATTGTTTTACTTTAGTTCTCGCTTGCTTTCATATCTGAAGGGAAATCTCTGTCACAAACGAAATTAAAGTCATATGGAAATTCCACTAATCCTCAATAACTTTCTGTTTATGCCGTATCACCCCCCCCCCCCCCCACACACACACACACTTTTAATTCAATTTACTTTCTCTGCACATTATAACTTGTTAAAACATTAAATAAGTCCAGATACTAAGGAAGGACTAAACTTATGAACATTATGAAATTATTATCATTTAACAGGACAGAAGAGCTCACATCAGTTCAGCTTAACCATTAACATGTTACTGTACATAACAATGATGCTGAGGATCAATGTCAAAGCTTCTGATGGAGCATAAACTATAAAAGAGCAGAATATGCAGCCTGTACCGTACAGTACTCCATACTGATACAAACTACATCTAGATCTGCACAGATATCCAGAAAAAACTTGTTCCAAATGTGAACAATATCACAAACTTCTTGCTTAGTTGAAAATGTTTGTCAGTATTGATGGAATTCCTATTGATTTCCATCAAATAGAGAAAATGTTGACTTAATAATTTAAGTAAATGTACAATGATCATAGTTCCTTTGTGACTTGATCTAAGTAAATAATACAGTAGCTCTAAACCATCAATCATCAATGTCAGTCTGGAATATTTAGGTTTAATAATACATCAGTCCAGATATTATTTACAAACGGCTTTGATCTTTGTTGCTGTTCTAGAGACACTTGATGTATGAAAATGTGTCTGTGCTGCATATTCACTTTTTACACTTTCTTGAGGGAGGTCTATGCAAACTTGTCCTTCCTTATAAACACATTCACGACTTGTAGAACACTGAAAGAAATTTATGCATTTCTCAAATACTGCCCACAGAGCACTGCACCGCAACATTTACCAGAGAATGAAAAATATTGTTGTGTTGGGTTTATTAATTGTAGTTACCATCCATGGTAAGAAAATCACTTCTGTTTTAAAGCTTTGGTAAATGTCAACCTGTCTGTTAAAAAAGTGAGATGTTCATTATTTCTTCATTTACAGGAGTTTGTGGTGAAATGGATCAGTCTCCCTCTGAGGTGAAAAGACCCGGAGAGATAGTGAAGATGTCATGTGTCATATCTGGTTATAGCATGACAAGCTACTTTATTAGCTGGATACGACAGAGGCCAGGGAAAACTCTGGAGTGGATTGGGGAGATGAATGCAGGTTCAAACTCTGCTATCTATGCCAGCTCCTTTCAAAGTTGTGTCCTCATGACTGAAAATGTTCCCAGCAGCACTCAGTACCTCGAGGTCAAGAGTCTGACGGCAGAAGATTCTGCTGTTTACTTCTGTGCTCGAAGACACAGTGACTGAAGACAGTGGAGCAGCTGCACAAAAAATACACAGACATTAAGTGTTAATGTGATCTCAGTGACTGAAAAAGCACTTTCATATAGAATTTTAATAGCATTGTAAATATCAAAACATTATTCAACTACAAACTAAAAAAACTAAATATGTGGTGATTCTTTCATTTGCCTCAGTGATATGTAAAACTGAATCACATGTATAAATACAAACTAAGCAATACATCATTATCTGAACAAATAAAACATGATAATAACATTGGGCCATAAGGCAGGTAAAAGGTGAATTTCCCAAATCACAAACGTATTAAAAATACCAACGTGGCTGGGAAATAATAATAAGAATATTAAGGTCTTCCAACTGCTACTCTGCATTTGTAATCAGGAAGCTATTGTGTAAAGTGAAAAATGGAAAAATAAAACATCTGTCTTAAATAATTCAAAACCAAACTACCTTTAGAGTGTCTAATGTTAATAACAAATGCATCGACTAGTTTTTCAACCTAACTTTGGGATGGGATGCTCCTAATTTTAGCAATGTTTTTCAGGTAGTTCTAGAGATTTCTTTGATGCATGTTTTTAATTCAGTTTTACCAAAAACCTGAAGTAAATTCTTTCTTATAAGGTCGAGTTAATTCAAATCTCAGATGTCTCCCACCTCTACTTATCTGTCTACAGTGATGGTGACAGAGAACAATGGTCACACATTTGTCACACATTTTGACATCATGGACTATAGGACAGTACTGCTGCTTTTTACTTTCTGCTCGACAGGTGAAGATTTCTACTGATCTCAAATAGAGAAAGAACATTTTAACATAGAATCCAAATTGATGTGATGTTTTGTTTTCTGTCTAAACAGGTGTTGATGGTCAAACTCTGATACAATCTGAATCAGAGGTTAAAAAATCTGGAGAATCCCACATGTTGACCTGTACAGCCTCTGCACTTCACTTTGATGGCTATTTGATGGGCTGGATCAGACAGGCCCCTGGAGAAGGACTGGAATGGGTTGCAACTATTACAGAGAACAGTGGTGGCAAGTACTACTCTCAGTCAGTTCGAGGCCGGTTTACCATCTCCAGAGACGACAGCAAAGACCAGCTGTATCTGCAGATGAACAGTCTGAAAACTGAAGGTTCTGCAGTTTATTATTGTGCTCGAGAGTCACAGTGACTGACGTAGATTAAACAGCTGTACAAAATGTATCTATTAGTGCTGTTTACATTTTTTCATGAACCGTAAGTTTTTACTAAATGCATGGTATTTTGTGTGATGGTCTATAGTTTGTCTGTTTTTACATTTATGCTAATGAAATTGTAAAATAAAATCACAACAATTTACATTTAATGCAAACAAAATAACATAAGTTCTCTCACAAAGGAAACTTTTCACCTGTGTTTAAACTACCGTTGTTTGGATTGTAATATGTGAATATATGCTCATAAAGTGAAGTGTGTGTTTGTATTTCAGTGAGATTAAAATTAACATGTTCTCTGTAGCTCTGATACTGGTGACCCTGTGAGGAACTTTCAGTGGTCTCATGATAAACACTCTAGATACACTGAATTGTTAGAGAAATGATTCATTCAGACTCAGAGGTTGTTTGTTGTCTTTCACCATCACACTGTATGTTACTATGCACATGGCTCCACTGTGACACAAACCTTCAACATCACAAACACTTACCAATCCATGTGATTGAACCTCATCTACATTCATCTTCAATTAAAATAAAAAAAAATATATATATAATACAAATAACATAATAAAGCATTATGAACTATTAAAAATGTAAATCTAATAACAAACAGATGTTTACAGAAATTAATAAATGCTGAAGATTAATTGGGCATTTAATTGTGTCCTGTTAAATGGCATGCAATGCATTATATCAGTATAATATAGATTTAGAAAGGAGCTAAAATTAAAGTTTCAGTCCGAGATGAACACTTTAAAAAAAAACTGAATTCACTAAATGTCATAGATCAAACATATATTTTTAAATGTTTCCCTTTTCTACACCAGGATTCAAGATGTTCATTGCTAAACATACAAATATTTTGAATAATCCAGAGATTGTTACAGATGTGTTTGTTACCCATTCCTTTGGTAAACCTGCAGAGGGAGGTCTGCAACATATGCAAATGTTTTGTTGTATATAATAAAAAACAGTACCAGTAGCTGTCATCATTTGTGGCAGGACTCTGATACAGACTCTGATTAGATCTGATTAGAAAACTCTGAAGTTCAGTGTCCATAACAGAATTAAAATCATTATTTTTTGGAGTTTATTTTTTATTATTTCTTTTCAAGGTAAGAAAATTATTTTAAATTTGTAAAGTTCTTTTATTTCTTTGTTGTTGTGTTTTGGTCATTATTACTAATTTGGGATAATAGATTATGATCACTATTTTTTTGCTTACAGGAGTCTGGAGTCAGTCACTGAATCAGTCTCCCTCTGAGGTGAAAAGACCTGCAGAGTCAGTGAAGATGTCATGTGTCATATCTGGTTATAGAATGACTAGCAACAACATCCACTGGATACAACAGAGGCCAGGGAAAACTCTGGAGTGGATTGGAATGATGAATACAGGCACAAACTCTGCTAGCTATGCCAGCTCCTTTCAAAGTCGTTTCATCATGACTGAAAATGTTCCCAGCAGCACTCAGTACCTCGAGGTCAAAAGTCTGACAGCAGAAGATTCTGCTGTTTACTTCTGTGCTCGACAAAGCACAGTGAATGAAGACAGTGGAGCATCTGCACAAAAACTACGCAGACAATCTCCTGGGACTCTGCTGAAAGTTAGAACACTATAGTGGCAAATTGCTTTGTTGTCTAATCATATACTATACTATAATTAATACTACACTTGACTGATGCCTTTGAAGAAATTTGTTGCTGAACAGCAGCACATGTATGATGGTTGCTACTAGGTGACCATGAGTCAAACCACTGACCCTCTGGTTCATGGACATCTGATCTACCAACTGATCTACAGTTGCTCTGAATTAAGGATTACTGTTTAGAACATATTTTCCTGGAATAAAAATAATACTGTACATTAAAAGGTGTCTGAATGAGCTACACATGCTACAGAAGGATATTACATGCAAGGTTAAAATGTATTTCATGGATATGGTGTTTATCACATGCTCAACTGATTATTTATCTGCCAAATAAATGTAAAACAAATATAATACATGTGATGTACAAAGGGAATCTTAGCACTGATTAATATGAAGTTGATCCGGTTGGTTAAAACTGTACCAGCACTGAACAACACAGTAGCTTCTAAGGTTTCTATTTATTTTTAAATATGATATCAACAAACAATAGTTTTATTACCTTAACATATTTGCCAAGAAAAAATAACAACATTTATTCTTGGAGCAAAGCTAATAACTACAATGATACTGTAAAATAACACCACGCGTCCACCTCAACTCTATTCTCACTGACTAGTCCAGGCTAAACACATGTCTTCTGAAGTTGAACAGCTGTACAATATCCTACAGAAATGATTTGTTCATTTATTATGATGGATCCTTAGATCAATGACATGGTGGCAGATATGGATTATCCTGGAGGTCATAATTTTCTATAAGATCGACCTCCATGACACCTGACCATCCTAGTATGATTAATTCACAAGTCAACATAAACATTGGAACATTCAGTATCATATCATTTACAATGATTTTTATTTCTGTGTGTTGGGATGAGTTACATTGATTTATACAATTGGATTAAGTAAAATAATCCTTGTGTCAGAGAAGAGCGAAGATCATGTTTGTACCTTTTTTATTAGATTGACTTCATATTAATTGGTGATAATGCTCCCATTGTACATGGTAGAAAAATAAATAGTCAGTTAAACATGTAATAAATAAATTGGTTCCATGGGACAACACGTTAATTAGTCAAATACTATTCCTTAGATGTTATATTCTTCTGTAGTCTACTGTAGCTCATTTCTCCCTGTGAGGAGGAGTCAATGCAAAATTCAGATGCCTTATATCTCTATTTTTCTTTCTGCAGAGAGGACGACAGAGAACAGTAAATACACAGTTTAACATGATGGACTACAGGACAGGACTGCTGCGGTTTACTCTCTGCTGGGCAGGTGAAGACTGTGACAGTGTTGATGCTCAGACTCTGACAGAATCTGAACCTGTGGTTAAAACACCTGGAGATTCACACACACTGACCTGTACAGTCTCTGGATTTTCACTCAGCAGCCACTGGATGCACTGGATCAGACAGGCTCCTGGAAAAGGACTGGAGTGGATTGCTGCTGTAACTGGTGGTACCCACTACTACTCTCAATCAGTCCAAGGCCAGTTTACTTTCTCCAGAGACAACAGCAAACAGCAGGTCTATCTGCAGATAAATGGTCTGAAGACTGAAGATTCTGCTGTTTATTTCTGTGCTCGAGACTCACAGTGACTGAAGTTGGTTGTGCAGCTGTGCAGTGAATGAGTTCAAAGCTCTGCTTCAGTGAAACAAATGACATATTAAATACTTGTCTGCTTGATTCTCACTGTTGAGGGAAAACTACCTGATTGGACTAAATGTGGTATGAGATATTTATATATTACATGTTTCACATGGTTTCACTCTCATTTTTCAGAATTTGAATTATCCAACAATATGTAAATAAATGTTGTTAATAAGGAAGTAAAGTGTGAGTCTGTGTGTGAGTGAGAGGACAGAAGAGCAGACATCAGTTCAGCTTCAACATCAACATGTTCTCTGTAGCTCTGATACTGCTGCTGACAGCTGGATCCTGTGAGGAACTTTCAGTGGATTCACACTAATAAATACATTAGAAACTGTGAATAATTAGATGGATTCAATAATATTGATTTCTGTTTTCACAGGTGTGTACAGTATTGATCACATCCAGCCAGACTCACTGGTTGTGCAGCCTGGACAGTCTTTGACTATCACCTGTCAGGTCTCTGGTTATTCTCTGACTGATACCAGCTATTCAACAGGTTGGATCAGACAGCGTGAAGGAAAAGCACTGGATTGGATTTTAATTATGTGGTATGATGGTAGCTTATCTCACAATAACGCTCTGAAGAACAAGTTCAGCAGCAGCAGAGACACTTCTGCTGGAACAGTGACTCTAACAGGACAGAATCTGCAGCCTGAGGACACAGCTGTTTATTACTGTGCACGTCACCCCACAGTGAAACAAACCACTGGTAGATCTGCACAAATACCCACACACACTTTACAGATGTTTACTGAGAGGTACATTTGCTTTCTGTGTTTCCTCTAAAACCAGAACAGAGAAGTTAATGTAAACCATCTTTTCTTGTTTATAAACCCTTCATTAACTAACTCTCATGTCATCTACAATAGATAATTAAATTAATAAACTACAGACATGTTTAGGATTGTTCTTACCTTCCTTTTTCAGTATACTATTTTAACTTTTCATTGACCCAGCATAAACTAGCTGAAAGTCAGAGAATGCTCGTGCAGAGGTCAATAGTTCATGAAGCATCTAAAGGGAATTTGTCATCGTTTCAGCCTGTCACCTGCCCAATTGTGGGTTTTTCTCCTCTCTCCCTCTGGTCTCCACTCACCAGCCACTTCTCTCCCTGCGCTCCTAGTCATGAATTGAACATTGGCCTCACCTGTGTTCCCCACTCTCTATAAACACTCTCCTTAGTCCTCTCCCCTCATTCAGATTGTTTTCCCAACCTGCTCCTAGCCCTGCTCACAGCCTGCTTCCAATCCTGCTATCAACCAGCTACCAGCCCTGCTCCCAGCCTGCTATCAGCCCTGCTCCTGCTACCAGTCCTGTTCCTAGCCATCCTCCTCAGCCCTGTTTTCTCCCTCTCTGAACCCTCTGGACTTTTTGTGATTTGTTTGCCATTGAGCAGTGGTTTTCTGTTGTACTTTGGTTTCTTGTTTTGTTACTTTGTTCCCCGCTTCATTGGTAGTTTTATGTTATTACTTTGTATTTGTGTTTTCTGCCTGCTTTTGTAGTGTCTGTTGACACCCCGCTTAGTTCCCTGTTTTGTGTAGTTTTCTGTAAATAAATCCTGTTTCAATTTGTCCCTTTCCCACACTGGTGACAGAATTATGTTGAAATAAAACATGCAGTTCCACCTTTAAAACACCAGAGGGCTGACAAGGACTAACTGTGTTTCTAATACTGTTCAAATTATGTTATATTTCATGTTATTATATAAAACATCAGCGAAAGTAATGGAAGTGATACTGTACATGTAATAGATCTGTCTATGTGTCTTAAGAAAACTAAAGATAATAGTCTATTACCAAATTTGTTCCACTTCAGTCCATAAAATCACTGAAAATATGAATACAGTCAGTTTTCATGGAATTTATAATTGTTTCTTATCTGTTAAATAGACAAAATATTGACTTGACTGAGTAATTTAAGTAAATGTACAATGAACATTGTTTTTGTTTTATTTTTTTGTTTTTGTGAATAATACAGTAGGTGAAAAATACAGTAGATCTAAATTGCTACTTCATCAATGTCAGTCTAGAATATTTAGGTTTAATAATCCATCAGACCAGATATAATTTACGAGGGCTTTTTTCCTGTTCTAGAGACACTTGACTTATGAAAATGTGTCTGTGTTGCATATCCACTTTGTACACCTGTAGAGGGAGGTCTATGCAAACTTGTACTTCCTTATAAACACATCCACAACTTGTAGAACACTGGAAGAAATGTATGCATTTCTCAAACACTGACCACACAGCACTGAACCACAACATTTACCACATAATGGAAAATATTGTTGTGTGGAGTTTATTCATTGTAGTTACCATCCATGGTAAGGAAATCCCTTCTGTTTTAAAGCTTTGGTAAATTTCAACCTGTCAGTTAAAAAACATGATGTTCATCATTTCTTCATTTACAGGAGTTTGTGGTGAAATCAAACTGGATCAGTCTCCCTCTGAGGTGAAAAGACCTGGAGAGATAGTGAAGATGTCATGTGTCATATCTGGTTATAGCATGACAGACTACTATATTCACTGGATACGTGATACAGAGGCCAGGGAAAACTCTGGAGTGGATTGGTTCACACTCTGCTATCTATGCCAGCTCCTTTCAAAGTCGTTTCATCATGACTGAAAATGTTCCCAGCAGCACTCAGTACCTCGAGGTCAAGAGTCTGACAGCAGAAGATTCTGCTGTTTACTTCTGTGCTCGAGACACAGTGACTGAAGACAGTGGAGCAGCTGCACAAAAACTACACAGACATTAAGTGTTAATGTGATCTCAGTTACAGGTCATCCACCTGCAAAAGCACTTTTATATTTATTATTATTTAAAAATCCAACTACAAACTAATAAAAAGAAAGTATGTGATGATTTTTTTCATCTGCCTCAGTGATATGTAAAACTGAATCACCTGTGCCACATTTATAAATACAAACCATACAATGTTTTATATTTTGAACAAACAAAACAAGCTGATAACATTGGGCATAAGGTAGTCAGAAAATAGTTAGAAATATGAAAATCTCATACGTATTCAAAATACCAGTGTAGTAGGCAACTAATAATAATAATACTAATAAGAATAATAAGGTTTTTAAATGTTATTCTACATTTGTAATCAAGATAATTTTTGTGTGAAGTGGAAAACAAAACAAAAAATATTTTATATTAACTTAAAACTTGCTTCGGTATTGATAAACATCATATGGTTGTGCTGTTAACAGTGATAGGTAATTTATGCAAATTGATATGAAACTAATTAATTAACCAGTTTTACCAAACACTTGTAGTCATTACCTTCTTATGAGGTGGAGTTAATGCAAATCAGAGATGTCTTCCACCTCTACTTATCTGTCTGCAGAGATGATGACAGAGAACAGTGGTCACACATCTTGACATCATGGACTATAGGACAGTACTGCTGCTTTTAACTTTCTGCTGGACAGGTGAAGATTTCTACTGATCTCAAATAGAAAAAAGACATTTTACCATAGAATCTTAATTGATGTGATATTTTGTTTTCTGTCTAAACAGGTGTTGATGGTCAAACTCTGATACAATCTGAACCAGTGGTTAAAAAGCCTGGGGAATCCCACATGTTGACCTGTACAGCCTCTGCACTTGACTTTGATGGCTATTACATGGCCTGGGTCAGACAGGCCCCTGGAAAAGGACTGGAATGGGTTGCAACTATTGCACATGACAGTAGTGGCAAGTACTACTCTCAGTCAGTCAAAGGACGGTTTACCATCTCCAGAGACAACAGCAAAGACCAGCTGTATCTGCAGATGAACAGTTTGAAGACTGAAGATTCTGCTGTTTATTACTGTGCTCGAGAGTCACAGTGACTGAAGTAGATTGAACAGCTGTACAAAATGTATTAGTGCTGTTTACATTTTTTCATAAACCGTAAGTTTTTCTTTAAAATAAATACATGGTATTTTGAGTGGTGGTCTATAGTTTGTGTTTCTAATTATAACATTTCTGCTGATGAAATTTTAAAATCAAATCACAACAATTTACATTTAATGCAAACAAAATAACATAAGTTCTCACTCAGAGGCAACTTTTCACCTGTGTTTAAACTACAGTCATTTGGATTGTAATATGTGAATAAGTGTTCATAAAGTAAAGTGTGTGTTTATGTTTCAGTGGGATTAAACTTAACATGTTCTCTGTAGCTCTGATACTGCTGGTGACCCTGTGAGGAACTTTCAGTGTTCTCATGATAAACACTCTAGATACACTGAATTGTTATAAAAATCATTCATTCAGATTCAGAGGTTGTTTGTTGTCTTTGACCATCACACTGTATGTTACTATGCACATGGCTCCACTGTGACACAAACCTTCAACATCACAAACACTTAACAATCCATGTGACTGAACCTCACCTACATTCATCTTCAATAAACTTAATAGAAAAATTATGAACTATTAAAAGAGACTGAATTAAATAACAAATGGATGTTTACAGAAATTACTTCTGATAGAGGATTAATTGAGCACATTATTATGTCCCTTTAGATTAATTTTGACATTCAATGCAGCATATGAGTATAAAAAAAATTATAATTTAGATTAAGTTTCTTCTCTCGGTACATGAATGACATGAATTCAGTCAAATTAAAGTGTGTGTCAGAGAGGAGAGAAGAGCTCACATTATGTTTGTTGTACCGTTTTATTGGATTTACTTCATATTAAGAGATAAACAAACTATTGAACATGTGATAAAGATTTATTAATGAAACAACACGTCAATTAGTCAAATACTATTCCTTAGATGTAATATTCTACTAGTCTACTGTAGCTCATTTCTCCCAGTGAGGAGGAGTCAATGCAAAATTCAGATGCCTTATATCTTTATTTATCTGTCTGCAGAGAGGACGACAGAGAACAGTGAACCCACAGTTTAACATGATGGACTACAGGACAGGACTGCTGCTGTTTACTCTCTGCTGGACAGGTGAAGACTGTGACAGAGTTGAAGTTGTCTTTAAAACATCACTGTCTCAAAGCAAATGATCGTTTCCTTTGTTTTACAGGTGTTGATCCTCAGACTCTGACAGAATCTGAACCTGTGGTTAAAACACCTGGAGAATCCCACAGACTGATCTGTACAGTCTCTGGATTTTCACTGAGCAGCCACTGGATGCACTGGATCAGACAGGCTCCTGGAAAAGGACTGGAGTGGATTGCTGCTGTAACTTATGGTACCCACTACTACTCTCAGTCAGTCCAAGGCCGGTTTACTGTCTCCAGAGACAACAGCAAACAGCAGGTCTATCTGCAGATGAACAGTCTGAAAAGTGAAGATTCTGCTGTTTATTTCTGTGCTCGACACTCACAGTGACTGAAGTTGGTTGTGCAGCTGTTCAAAAAACCTGCAGTAGTTATAAGACTGTATTACTATACATCCCATGGTTCAAATCATGTAAAAAAAAGAAATAATAAAATAATCATAAATTCCAATTCAAGCATTGTTTAAATGTTAATTTATAATAACTGAATATTTTGTTAAAGAATGTACAAACAAATACTTTAAAAAGCTTCAACATTTTTGTTGAACATTGTACAGAAAACTTAAACGTAACAGTTCATATATTTACAGTGAATGAGTTCTAAGCTCTGCTTCAGTAAAATAAATGACATATTAGTGGTATTTGGTATAAGGTATTTATTATTTTAGCTTAAAGAGAGTTTTAAATGTTTTACATATTTTCATTCTCACTTTTCAGAATTTGAATTATCCAACAATATGTAAATAAATGTTGCTAATAAGGAAGTAAAGTGTGAGTCTGTGTGTGAGTGAGAGGACAGAAGAGCAGACATCAGTTCAGCTTCAACATCAACATGTTCTCTGTAGCTCTGATACTGCTGCTGACAGCTGGATCCTGTGAGGAACTTTCAGTGGATTCACACTAATAAATACATTAGTAACAGTGAATAATTAGATGAATGAATTAATGTTGATTTCTGTTTTCACAGGTGTGTACAGTATTGATCTCATCCAGCCAGACTCACTGGTTGTGCAGCCTGGACAGTCTTTGACCATCACCTGTCAGGTCTCTGGTTATTCTCTGACTGATAGCAGCTATGCAACAGGTTGGATCAGACAGCGTGAAGGAAAAGCACTGGATTGGATTTTAATAATGTGGGCTAGTGGTAGCTTATCTCACAATAATGCTCTGAAGAACAAGTTCAGCTGCAGCAGAGACACTTCTGCTGGAACAGTGACTCTAACAGGACAGAATCTGCAGCCTGAGGACACAGCTGTTTATTACTGTGCACGTTAACCACAGTGACACAAACCACTGGTAGATCTGCACAAATACTCACACACACTTTACAGATGTTTACTGAGAGGTACATCTGCTTTCTGTGTTTCCTCTAAACCAGAACAGAGAAGTTAATGCAAATCATCTTTTCTTGTTTATAAACCCTTCATTAACTAACTCTCATGTCATCTACAATACATAATTTAATCAATAAACTACAGACATGTTTAGGATTGTTGTTAGTAAACCTTCCTTTTTCAGTATACTATTTTAACTTTTTATTGTCCCAGCATAAACTACCTGAAAGTCAGAGAAGTCTCGTGCATAGGTCAACAGTTTGTGAAGCATCTAAAGTGAATTTGTCACCGTTTCAGCCTGGCACCTGCCCAACTGTGGGTTTTTCTCCTCTCTCCCTCTGGTCTCCACCCACCAGCCACTTCTCTCCCTGTGCTCCCAGTCATTAATTGCACATTGCCCTCACCTGTGTTCCCCACTCTCTACAAACACTCTCCTTAGTCCTCTCCCCTCTATCAGATTGTTGTTGTTGTCCAACCTGCTACCAGTCCTGCTCCTAGTCATCCGCCTCAGCCCTGTTTTCTCCCTCTCTGAACCCTCTGGACTTTTTGTGAGTTGTTTTCCTTTGAGCAGTGGTTTTCTGTTGTGCTTTGGTTTCTTGTTTTGTTACTTTGTTCTCCGCCTCACTGGTGGTTTTATGTTGTTACTTTGTCTTCGTGTTTTCTGCCTGCTTTTGTAGTGTCTGTTGACACCCCCCCTTAGTTCCCTGTTTTGTGTAGTTTTCTGTAAATAAATCCTGTTTCAATTCATACCTGCCTCGTCCCTTTCCCACACTTGTGACAGAATTGTTGAAATAAAACATGCAGTTCCACCTTTAAAACCCCAGAGGGCAGAAAAGGACTAACTGTGTTTCTAATACTGTTCACATTATGTTATATTCTGTGTTATTATATAAAACATCAGTGAAAGTAGTGGAAGTGATACTGTACATGAAGTCAACATGACATAATGTTGACTTAGTAATTTAAGTAAATGTACAATGAACATTGTTTTTATTTTATTTTTTTTTTGTTTTTTTGTGTGAATTGATCTAAGTGAATAATACAGTAGCTCTTAAATTTCTACATCATCAATGTCAGTCTGGAATATTTAGGTTTAATAATTCATCAGTCCAGATATTATTTACAACGGCTTTGATCGTTTTTTTCCTGTTCTAGAGACACTTGATGTATGAAAATGTGTCTGTGTTGCATATTCACTTTTTACACCTGTAGAGGGAGGTCTATGCAAACTTGTACTTCCTTATCAACACATCCACACCTTGTATAACCCTGGAGGAAATGTATACATTTCTCAAACACTGACCACAGAGCACTGAACCACAACATTTACCACAGAATGGAAAATATTGTTGTGTGGAGTTTATTAATTGTAGTTACCAACCATGGTAAGAAAATCACTTCTGTTTTAAAGCTTTGGTAAATGTAAACCTGTCTTTTAAAAAAGTGAGATGTTCATCATTTCTTTATTTACAGGAGTTTGTGGTGAAATGGATCAGTCTCCCTCTGAGGTGAAAAGACCTGGAGAGACAGTGAAGATGTCATGTGTCATATCTGGGTTTGACATGACAAGCTACTATATTCACTGGATAAGACAGAGGTCAGGGAAAGCTCTGGAGTGGATTGGGAGGATGAATACAGGCACAAACTCTGCTAGCTATGCCAGCTCCTTTCAAAGTCGTGTCATCATGACTGAAAATGTTCCCAGCAGCACTCAGTACCTCGAGGTCAAGAGTCTGACAGCAGAAGATTCTGCTGTTTACTTCTGTGCTCGAGACACAGTTTTTGTGCAGTGGAGCAGCTGCACAAAAACTACACAGACATTAAGTGTTAATGTGATCTCAGTGACAGGCAGGTTTTCCACCTGCAAAAACACTTTCATATAGAATTTTATGATTATTAAAAAATCCTACTACAAACTAATAAAAAAAAAAGATGTTGTGATTCTTTCATTGGCCTAAGTGATATGTAATACTGAATCACATGTATAATGCAAACTATAGAATACATCATTATCTGAACAAATAAAACATGCTAAAGACATTGGGCCATAAGGCAGGTGAACAGTGAATTTCCCAAATCACGAATGTATTAAAAACACCAAGGAGGCTGGGAAATAATAAAAAGAATATTAAGGTCTTTCAACTGCTACTCTGCATTTGTAATCGGGAAACTATTGTGTAAAGTGGAAAATAGAAAAAAAAACATCTGTCTTATAATAATTCAAATACAACTTGCTTTAGAGTGTCTGATGTTAATATAAAACAAACAAAATCATATAGTTGTGTTTGTAACAGTGATGGGTATTTTACACAAATATATATATAACTAATTAATTCAGTTTCACCAAACATTTGATGTCATTTCTTTCTTATGAGGTGGAGTTAATGCAAATCTGAGATGTCTCCCACCTCTACTTATCTGTCTGCAGAGATGATGACAGAGAACAATGGTCACACATTTTGACATCATGGACTATAGGACAGTACTGCTGCTTTTAACTTTCTGCTGGACAGGTGAAGATTTCTACTGATCTCAAATAGAGAAAAGACATTTTAACATAGAATCTTAATGGATGTGATATTTTGTTTTCTGTCTAAACAGGTGTTGAAGGTCAAACTCTGATACAAACTGAACCAGTGGTTAAAAAGCCTGGAGAATCCCACATGTTGACCTGTTCAGCCTCTGCACTTGACTTTGATGGCTATTGGATGGGTTGGAATAGACAGGCCCCTGGAAAAGGACTGGAATGGGTTGCAACTATTACACAAACCAGTAGTGGCAAGTACTGCTCTCAGTCAGTCCAGGGCCGTTTTACCATCTCCAGAGAAAACAGCAAAGACCAGCTGTATCTGCAGATGAACAGTTTGAAAACTGAAGATTCTGCAGTTTATTATTGTGCTCGAGAGCCACAGTGACTGAAGTAAATTGAACAGCTGTACAAAATGTATAAGTGCTGTTTACATTTTTTCATGAACATTATGTTTTTCATTAAAACAAATGCATGGTATTTTGAGTGATGGTCTAATCACAGCAATTTAACATGATATGCAAACAAAATAACATAGGTTCTGTGACAAAGGCAACATGTCACCTGTGTTTAAACTACCGTCGTTTGGATTGTAATATGTGAATAAATGTTCATAAAGTGTAATATGAAGTTGAGCCAGTTGGTAGAAACCATAACTGGGCAGTTTGCTTATTCCATAATAGACATTAACTCACAGTAGTTTCTAAGATTTTTATTTGTTTGAAATATGGTGTCAACAACCAATAGTTTTATTGCCATGGAAATATCAGTCAATGTGTTTTATTACCTTAACATATTTCCCCATAGAAATAATGTAAACATTTATTCTGGAAGGAAAGCGAACAACTACATGATACTGTAAAATAACACCACGTGTCCACCTCAACTCTATTCTCACTTACTAGTCCAGGCTAAACACGTCTTCTGAAGTTGAACAGCTCTACAAACTGCTACTGTAATGATTTATTAATTTATTATGATAGATCCTTAGAACAATTACATGGTGAAAGATATGGATAATCCTGGAGGTCATAATTTTCTATAAGATCAACCTCTATGACACCCGACCATTCTAGTATGATTAATTCACAAGTCAACATAAACATTAAAACATTCAGTATCAAATCATTTACAGTGATTTATTTTCTGTGTGTTGGGATGAGTTACATTGATTTATACAATTATATTTACCTTTTTTATTAGATCAACTTCATATGAATAGGTGATAATGCTTCCATTGTACATGGCAGATAAACAAATACTCAGTTGAACATGTGATAAAAATCGTATCCATGGGACGACACATTAATAAGTTAAATACTATTCCTTAGATGTCATATTCTTCTAGTTTACTGTAGCTCATTCCTCCCTGTGAGGAGGAGTCAATGCAAATCTCAGATGCCTTATATCTTTATTTATCTGTCTGCAGAGAGGACGACAGAAAACAGTGGACACACAGTTTAACATGATGGACTACAGGACAGGACTGCTGCTGTTTACTCTCTGCTGGGCAGGTGAAGACTGTGACAGAGTTGAAGTTGTCTTTAAAACATCACTGTCTCAAAGCAACTGATCATTTCTGTTGTTTTTACAGGTGTTGATGCTCAGACTCTGACAGAATCTGAACCTGTGGTTAAAACACCTGGAGATTCACACACACTGACCTGTACAGTCTCTGGATTTTCACTCAGCAGCTACTGGATGCACTGGATCAGACAGGCTCCTGGAAAAGGACTGGAATGGATTGCTGCTGTTGTAACTAGGTGGTACCCACTACTACTCTCAGTCAGTCCAAGGCCGGTTTACTGTCTCCAGAGACAACAACAAACAGCAGGTGTATCTGCAGATGAACAGTCTGAAAAGTGAAGATTCTGCTGTTTATTTCTGTGCTCGACACTCACAGTGACTGAAGTTGATTGTGCAGCTGTTCAAAAAACCTGCAGTAGTTATAAGACTGTATTACTATACATCCCATGACCCAAATCATGTAAAAAAGAAATAATAAAATAACAATACATTTTTATGTCAAGCATTGTTTAAATGTAAATTTATAATAACTGAATATTTTGTTAAAGAATGTACAATAAATACTTTAAAAACCTTCAAAATTGTTGTTGAACATTGTACAGAAATCATAAACGTAAAAGTTCAAATATTTACAGTGAATGAGTTCTGAGCTCAGCTTCAGTAAAATAAATGGAAAAAATTGTCTGCTTGATTCTCACTGCTGAGGCAAAACGGCCTGATTGGACTACAGATGAATTAAAATGTGGTTTAAGGTATTTATTTTTTTAGCTTAAAGAGAGTTTTAAATGTTTTACATATTTTCACTCTCACTTTTCAGAATTTGAATTATCCAACAATATGCAAATAAATGTTGTTAATAAGGAAGTAAAGTGTGAGTCTGTGTGTGAGTGAGAGGACAGAAGAGCAGACATCAGTTCAGCTTCAACATCAACATGTTCTCTGTAGCTCTGATACTGCTGCTGACAGCTGGATCCTGTGAGGAACTTTCAGTGGATTCACACTAATAAATACATTAGAAACAGTGAATAATAAGATGAATGAATTAATGTTGATTTCTGTTTCTACAGGTGTCTACAGTATTGATCTCATCCAGCCAGACTCACTGGTTGTGCAGCCTGGACAGTCTTTGACCATCACCTGTCAGGTCTCTGGTTATTCTCTGACTGATAGCAGCTATGGAACAGGTTGGATCAGACAGGGTGAAGGAAAAGCACTGGAGTGGATTTTAATGATGTGGTCTGGTGGTAGCTTAGATCACAATAATGCTTTGAAAAATAGGTTCAGCTGCAGCAGAGACACTTCTGCAAGAACAGTGACTCTAACAGGACAGAATCTGCAGCCTGAGGACACAGCTGTTTATTACTGTGCACGTTAACCACAGTGAAACAAACCACTGGTAGATCTGCACAAATACCCACACACATTTTACAGATGTTTACTGAGAGGTACATCTGCTTTCTGTGTTTCCTCTAAAACCAGAACAGAGAAGTGTATGCAAACCATCTTTTCTTGTTTATAAACCCTTCATTAACTAACTCTCGTATCATCTACAATAGATAATTAAATCAATAAACTACAAACATTGATAGGAACATTTCTGTAAAAACTTCTCAGGACAAGTTATAACAAAAGTCTCTGTATATTTTTTTATGAATGTTATTAAATGAATGTATACATTTGTTTTTCAGCACACTTTTTTAGATTTCCATTGTTCATTTTTTTATCTTCTAATGTATCCTATCACACACTACCTAAAAGTCAGAGAAAGAAGCATCAAAGTGAATTATCTTGAAAAAAAAAACATGCAGTTCCACATTTAAAGCTCCAGAGGGCAGACAAGGACCAACTGTGTTTCTAATACTGTTCACATCATGTTATATTCTGTGTTATTATATAAAACATCAGTGAAAGTGATGGAAGTGATACTTCTGTACATGGGATACTGAAGATAATAGTCTATTACAAAATCTGTTCCTTCAGTGCATGAAATCACTGAACATCTGTTGCCATACTTTATCCAATTGTGTTATGTGGCATTAATTCATGCTAGAAAGGATGCAAACTGATTGTTCTCTATAATTGTGTGTCATGTAAAACCAGCTCTGAAATCCTACAGTACAGTTATTTAATAACCAAGTATTATGCAGAGCCCATCTGCAATTAAACAAACATTAACATATTTATTGAGTATGTATATTAACTTCCTTCAGCAACTTGAGGAGGCGTCAATGCAAATCTCAGTGTCTTCTATTTGCATTTATCTCACTACAAACTGAGGAGCAACCAAACCACCACCACACAACTAATTCCCACTATGACTTTAACTACATGTATAACGTTGCTGCTTCTACCAGCTATTTCTGGTGAATAAGTATTATTCCACATCTGTCAAGATGTGTCATATACATATACATATACAGTAGCTACTACCACAGCGATGTTCAATAACAACCAGGAGTGTGTCAAAAAGAACACAGTAAATAAAACTGAAATTACATGGACAATTGACACAACATTACTGACACAGCAGTTATCCAAGAGCAGGCTGTCTACAAGGGAGGAACGTTAGTGACTGATGGAGGCTGAATGGTAGAACATTAATCAGGAAGTTTACTGTAGGAACATGTCATAGGAAAAGCAAACGTAAAGCTAACAGTAAATATGGAAAACACACAGACCACATCCTCCCAGAGAAGGTCATCTGCCACTGCAGTGTGTCTGCTCTCCAGTTCTGTACTGTAGGATTACTACATCAGAAGATATTAGTGTATATCCACATTCTTTGAACCTGTTCCTTGCGTCTTTGTCTCTAAATATTTGTTCCAAATCCAAAAAAAGATTGTAGCACAAAGGAAAATAGAAAATCTGTTTTCAGAGAACTGACTCATTCTTCCCTCTCAGTGGTCATTTGACACAACACCTATCACACTCACTTTTAGAAAATGCTTTGTGATAGGTCATTTATGCAAACTGATATGAAACTAATTAATTAACCAGTTTTACCAATAACCTTAAGTAATTACCTTCTTATGAGGTGGAGTTAATGCAAATCTGAGATGTGTTCCACCTCTACTTATCTGTCTGCAGAGATGGTGACAGAGAACAGTGGTCACACATTTTGACATCATGGACTATAGGACAGTGCTGCTGCTTTTAACTTTCTGCTGGACAGGTGAAGGTTTCTACTGATCTTAAATGGAAAAAAGACATTTTAACATAGAATCCTAATTGATGTGATGTTTTGTTTTCTGTCTAAACAGGTGCTGAGGGTCAAACTCTGATACAATCTGAAGCAGTGGTTAAAAAGCCTGGAGAATCCAACATGTTGACCTGTACAGCCTCTGCACTTCACTTTGATAACTATTGGATGGGCTGGAATAGACAGGCCCCTGGAAAAGGACTGGAATGGGTTGCAATTATTCATCCAAACAGTGGCAGCAAGTACTACTCTCAGTCAGTTCAAGGCCGGTTTACCATCTCCAGAGACAACAGCAAAGACCAGCTGTATCTGCAGATGAACAGTTTGAAAACTGAAGATTCTGCAGTTTATTATTGTGCTCGACATCCACAGTGACTGAAGTCGATTGAACAGCTGTACAAAATGTATAAGTGCTGTTTACATTTTTTCATGAACGGTAATAGTATTTGTTTCTGTATTTGCATGGTATTTTGTGTGATGGTCTAATCACAGCAATTTACATTTAATTCAAACAAAATAACATAAGTTCTGTCACAAAGGCAACTTTTCACCTGTGTTTAAACTACCGTTGTTTGGATTGTAACATGTGAATAAATGTTCATTAAGTAAAGTGTGTGTTTGTGTTTCCGTGAAATTAAAATTAACATTATTAGAAACATTATAAACTATTAAAAAAGACTCAACTCTGCAAATTTAATGACAAACCAATGTTTACAGAAATGACTGAATACTGATAGAGGATTAATTGGGCATTTTATTGTGTCCCTTTAGATTAATTTTGACATTCAATGCAGCATATCAGTATGAAAATTATAATTTAGATTAAATGTTTTTTTTTCTCTCAGTACACGGACAACATAATACATTGTGTGGTTGTCATTAATTATGAAAATGTATCTGTGTAACACACAAACTCATTACACAAAAACACAAAACCAGTAGCCTGTCTAAACAGGTGTTGATGGTCAAACTCTGATACAATCTGAACCAGTGGTTAAAAAACCTGGAGAATCCCACATGTTGACCTGTACAGCCTCTGCACTTGACTTTGATGGCTATTGGATGGGCTGGATCAGACAGGCCCCTGGAAAAGGACTGGAATGGTTTGGATCTATGTATAACAATGCTAACATCTACTACTCTCAGTCAGTTCAAGGCCGGTTTACCATCTCCAGAGAAAACAGCAAAGAGCAGCTGTATCTGCAGATGAACAGTCTAAAAACTGAAGATTCTGCAGTTTATTATTGTGCTCGACATCCACAGTGACTGAAGTAGATTGAACAGCTATACAAAATGTATCTATTAGTGCTGTTTACATTTTTTCATGAACATTATGCTTTTTATTAAAGCAAATGCATGGTATTTTGTGTACTGGTCTAATCACAGCAATTTAACATGATATGCAAACAAAATAACACAAGTTCTGTCACAAAGGCAACATGTCACCTGTGTTTAAACTACAGTCATTTAAATTGTAATATGTGAATACATTTTCATAAAGTGAAGTGTGTGTTTGTGTTTCAGTGAGATTAAAATTAACATGTTCTCTGTAGCTCTGATACTGGTGACCCTGTGAGGAACTTTCAGTGGTCTCATGATAAACACTCTAGATACACTGGATTGTTAGAGAAATGATTCATTCAGACTCAGACGTTGTTTGTTGTCTTTGACCATCACACTGTATGTTACTATGCACATGGCTCCACTAGGACACAAACCTTCAACATCAGAAACACTTACCAATCCATGTGACTGAACCTCATCTACATTCATCTTAAATTAACTTAATAAAAACAGTATGAACTATTAAAAAAGATGGAACTCTGCAAATTCAATAATAGAGGATTAAATGGACATTTTATTGTGTCCCTTTATATTGCATGCAATGCAGTATATCAGTATAAAATGGATTTAAATTAAGTTTTCTTCTCTAAATATGTGAATGACATGACACATTGAATGGTTGTCATTAACTATAAAAATCTGTTTAACACAAAAACTTGTTGCATAAAAACACAAACCCAGCAGTTGTAATAACTTGTTATCAAGTACTGTGACAGAACCATTTTTCTGCAGCTTTGGAAAGACTGGAAAGCACAGAATGAGAGTGTCTATGTAATTTAGATTTTTCCATACTGGGTTTTTATTTGCCTCAGTTAAGGTCATATATTTAGTTAAATCCACAAATGAGGCTAAAATTAAAGTTTCAGTCCGTGTTGAACACTAAAATAACTATTTTGGCAAAAATAAACTAAATTCACTAAATGTCATAGATCAAACATATATTTTTAAATATTTCACTTATCTACACCAGAATTTAAGATGTTCATTGCTAAACATAAAAATATTTTGAAGTTGTTGTTACCCATTCCTTTACTAAACCTGCAGAGGGAGGTCTGCAACATATGCAAATTTTTTGTTGTATATAATAAAAAACAATACCAGCAGCTGTCATCATTTGTGGCAGGACTCTGATACAGACTCTGATTAGATCTGATTAATAACTCTGAAGTTCAGTGTCCATAACAGAATTAAAATTATGATTTTGTGGAGTTTATTTTTTATTATTTCTTTTCAAGGTAAGAAAATTATTTTAAATTTGTAAAGTGTTTTTATTTCTTTTTCATTTTGTTTTGGTCAGTATTAATAATTTGGAATACTAGATTATGATCACTATGTTTTTGCTTACAGGAGTCTGGAGTCAGTCACTGGATCAGTCTGACTCTGAGGTGAAAAGTCCCGGAGAGACAGTGAAGATGTCATGTGTCATATCTGGTTATAGCATGACAAGCTACTATATTCACTGGATACGACAGAGGCCAGAGAAAGCTCTGGAGTGGATTGGGTGGATGAGCACAGGTTCAAACTCTGCTAGCTATGCCAGCTCCTTTCAAAGTCGTTTCATCATGACTGAAAATGTTCCCAGCAGCACTCAGTACCTCGAGGTCAAAAGTCTGACAGCAGAAGATTCTGCTGTTTACTTCTGTGCTCGACAAAGCAAAGTGAATGAAGACAGTGGAGCATCTGCACAAAAACTACGCAGACAATCTCCTGGGACTCTGCTGAAAGTTAGAACACTATAGTGGCAAATTGCTTTGTTGTCTAATCATATACTATACTATAATTAATACTACACTTGACTGATGCCTTTGAAGAAATTTGTTGCTGAACAGCAGCACATGTATGATGGTTGCTACTAGGTGACCATGAGTCAAACCACTGACCCTCTGGTTCATGGACATCTGATCTACCAACTGATCTACAGTTGCTCTGAATTAAGGATTACTGTTTAGGACATATTTTCCTGGAATAAAAATAATACTGTACATTAAAAGGTGTCTGAATGAGCTACACATGCTACAGAAGGATATTACATGCAAGGTTAAAATGTATTTCATGGATATGGTGTTTATCACATGCTCAACTGATTATTTATCTGCCAAATAAATGTAAAACAAATATAATACATGTGATGTACAAAGGGAATCTTAGCACTGATTAATATGAAGTTGATCCGGTTGGTTAAAACTGTACCAGCACTGAACAACACTACAACTAAGGTTTCTATTTATTTTTAAATATGATGTCAACAAACAATAGTTTTATTACCTTAACATATTTGCCAAGAAAAAAATAACAACATTTATTCTTGGGGCAAAGCTAATAACTACAATGACACTGTAAAATAACACCACGCGTCCACCTCAACTCTATTCTCACTGACTAGTCCAGGCTAAACACATGTCTTCTGAAGTTGAACAGCTGTACAATATCCTACAGTAATGATTTGTTCATTTATTATGATGGATCCTTAGATCAATGACATGGTGGCAGATATGGATTATCCTGGAGGTCATAATTTTCTATAAGATCGACCTCCATGACACCTGACCATCCTAGTAGGATTAATTCACAAGTCAACATAAACATTGGAACATTCAGTATCATATCATTTACAATGATTTTTATTTCTGTGTGTTGGGATGACTTACATTGATTTATACAATTGGATTAAGTAAAATAATCCTTGTGTCAGAGAAGAGCGAAGATCATGTTTGTACCTTTTTTATTAGATTGACTTCATATTATTTGGTGATAATGCTCCCATTGTACATGGTAGAAAAATAAATAGTCAGTTAAACATGTAATAAATAAATTGGTTCCATGGGACAACACGTTAATTAGTCAAATACTATTCCTTAGATGTAATATTCTTCTGTAGTCTACTGTAGCTCATTTCTCCCTGTGAGGAGTCAATGCAAAATTCAGATGCCTTATATCTCTATTTTTCTTTCTGCAGAGAGGACGACAGAGAACAGTAAATACACAGTTTAACATAATGGACTACAGGACAGGACTGCTGCGGTTTACTCTCTGCTGGGCAGGTGAAGACTGTGACGGTGTTGATGCTCAGACTCTGACAGAATCTGAACCTGTGGTTAAAACACCTGGAGATTCACACACACTCAGCAGCCACTGGATGCACTGGATCAGACAGGCTCCTGGAAAAGGACTGGAGTGGATTGCTGCTGTAACTGGTGGTACCCACTACTACTCTCAGTCAGTCCAAGGGCAGTTTACTTTCTCCAGAGACAACAGCAAACAGCAGGTCTATCTGCAGATAAATGGTCTGAAGACTGAAGATTCTGCTGTTTATTTCTGTGCTCGAGACTCACAGTGACTGAAGTTGGTTGTGCAGCTGTGCAGTGAATGAGTTCAAAGCTCTGCTTCAGTAAAATAAATGACATATTAAATACTTGTCTGCTTGATTCTCACTGCTGAGGGAAAACTACCTGATTGGACTAAATGTGGTATGAGATATTTATATATTACATGTTTCACATGGTTTCACTCTCATTTTTCAGAATTTGAATTATCCAACAATATGCAAATAAATGTTGTTAATAAGGAAGTAAAGTGTGAGTCTGTGTGTGAGTGAGAGGACAGAAGAGCAGACATCAGTTCAGCTTCAACATCAACATGTTCTCTGTAGCTCTGTTACTGCTGCTGACAGCTGGATCCTGTGAGGAACTTTCAGTGGATTCACACTAATAAATACATTAGAAACAGTGAATAATTAGATGGATTCAATGATATTGATTTCTGTTTTCACAGGTGTGTACAGTATTGATCACATCCAGCCAGACTCACTGGTTGTGCAGCCTGGACAGTCTTTGACCATCACCTGTCAGGTCTCTGGTTATTCTCTGACTGATAACAGCTATTCAACAGGTTGGATCAGACAGCGTGAAGGAAAAGCACTGGATTGGATTTTAATTATGTGGTATGATGGTAGCTTATCTCACAATAACGCTCTGAAGAACAAGTTCAGCTGCAGCAGAGACACTTCTGCTAGAACACTGACTCTAACAGGACAGAATCTGCAGCCTGAGGACACAGCTGTTTATTACTGTGCACGTTAACCACAGTGAAACAAACCACTGGTAGATCTGCACAAATACCCACACACACTTTACAGATGTTTACTGAGAGGTATATCTGCTCTCTGTGTTTCCTCTAAAACCAGAACAGAGAAGTGTATGCAAACCATCTTTTCTTGTTTATAAACCCTTCATCAACTAACTCTCATATCATTTACAGTAGATAATTAAATCAATAAACTACAAACATTGATAGGAAAATTTCTGAACAAAAACTTCTCAGGACAATTTATAACAAATGACAGTTTTATGAGAGAAACAAATGTAAAAGGAAGTCTCTGTACAATTTTTTATGATTGTTGCTAATATACATTTGTTTTTCAGCACACTATTTTAGATTTCCATTGTCTGTTTTTTATCTGCTAATGTGTCCTAGCATACACTACCTGAAAGTCATAGAAAGAAGCATCAAAGTGAATTATGTTGAAAAAAAAAACATGCAGTTCCACATTTAAAGCTCCAGAGGGCAGAAAATGACTAACCACCACCACACAACTAATTCCCACTATGACTTTAACTACATGTTTAACGTTGCTGCTTCTACCAGCTATTTCTGGTGAATACCACATCTGTTTACTCTTTGTCTTTGTCAAGTTCTTGTTTGACTCTGTTCTCATCTAACTACTTTTCTTCACAGGTGTTTGCAGTCAGACTTTGACTGAGTCTGAACCAGTGGTAAAGCAGCTTGGAGAATCCCACAAACTCACCTGTACATATGCAGGAATATCTGACAATGATGCTTATATCAGCTGGATCAGACAAGCAGAGGGAAAAGGACTGGAGTGGATTTCGCACATTTCTGCTCCAAGTGGAAGCAACAAATATTATTCCACATCTGTCAAAAATCGTTTCTACCGCATTTGTAATCAGGATAATATTGTGTAAAGTGAAAAACGTAATAAAAAAAAAATCTTAACAAAATCCATTTGTTAAGGCTCTTTACATGTTATTAATAAATAATAATAATTATTATTATTAATAATAAATGGTAAGTTTTTTTCATGTGGAAGTTCCAAATACAGACACATGACAAATGACTAACCAACAGGACAGACAGACGAAGAACGCGATAGTGATAGATGTAGCAATCACATGTGATCAAGTGGCATCATCAGGAGTTTATATATGTATTATGACAATTTATTTATAATCCTTCAGTCCAGCTGTTCTAGAGACACTTGATGTATGAAAATGTGTTTGTGTTGCATATTCACTTTTTGCACCTGTAGAGGGAGGTCTATGCAAACTTGTCCGTCCTTATAAACACATCCACAACTTGCAAAACACTGGAAGAAATTTATGCATTTCTCAAACACTGACCACAGAGCACTGAACCACAACATTTACCACAGAATGGAAAATATTGTTGTGTGCAGTTTATTAATTGTAGTTACCATCCATGGTAAGAAAATCACGTCTGTTTTAAAGCTAGTAAATTTCAACCTGTCAGATAAAAAACATGATGTTCATCATTTCTTCATTTACAGGAGTTTGTGGTGAAATGGATCAGGCTCCCTCTGAGGTGAAAAGACCTGGAGAGACAGTGAAGATGTCATGTGTCATAACTGGGTTTGACATGACAAGCTACTATATTCACTGGATACGACAGAGGCCAGGGAAAGCTCTGGAGTGGATTGGGAGGATGGATGCAGGCAAAAATTCTGCTCGCTATGCCAGCTCCTTTCAAAGTCGTGTCCTCATGACTGAAAATGTTCCCAGCAGCACTCAGTACCTCGAGGTCAAGAGTCTGACAGCAGAAGATTCTGCTGTTTACTTCTGTGCTCGAAGACACAGTGACTGAAGACAGTGGAGCAGCTGCACAAAAACTACACACACATTAAGTGTTAATGTGATCTTAGTGACAGGCCGGTTTTCCACCTGCAAAAGCACTTTTATATAGAATTTTATTATCATTTAAAAGTCCAACTACAAACTAATAAAAACAAAATATGTGATGGTTTTTTCATCTGCCTCAGTAATATGTAAAACTGAATCACCTGTGCCACATTTATAAATACAAACCATACAATGGTTTATATTTTGAAAAACAAAACAAGTTGATAACATTTGGCATAAGGTAGTCATTCAAAATACCCCTGTGGTAGGTAAATAATAATAATATTAATAAGGATAATACGATTTGGAAATGTTACTCTGCATTTGTAATCGGGATAATTTTGTGTGAATTTTATCTTAACTAATTTGAATAAAACTTGCTTCGGTATTGATAAACATCATATGGTTGTGCTGTTAACAGTGAAAGGTAATTTATGCAAATTCACATGAAACTAATTAATTAACCAGTTTTACCAAAAACCTGAAGTTATTTCCTTCTTATGAGGTGGAGTTAATGCAAATCTGAGATGTCTCCCACCTCTACTTATCTGTCTGCAGAGATGATGACAGAGAACAGTGGTCACACATTTTGACATCATGGACTATAGGACAGTACTGCTGCTTTTAACTTTCTGCTGGACAGGTGAAGGTTACTACTGATCTCAAATATAAAAAGACCTTTTAACATAGAATCTTAATGGATGTGATGTTTTGTTTTCTGTCTAAACAGGTGTTGATGGTCAAACTCTGATACAATCTGAATCAGTGGTTAAAAAATCTGGAGAATCCCACATGTTGACCTGTACAGCCTCTGCACTTGACTTTGATAACTATTGGATGGCCTGGGTCAGACAGGCCCCTGGAAAAGGACTGGAATGGGTTGCAACTATTGTTGCTAACAGTGGCAGCAAGTACTACTCTCAGTCAGTTCGAGGCCGTTTTACCATCTCCAGAGACAACAGCAAAGACCAGCTGTATCTGCAGATGAACAGTTTGAAAACTGATGATTCTGCAGTTTATTATTGTGCTCGAGATCCACAGTGACTGAAGTAGATTGAACAGCTGTACAAAATGTGTCTATTAGTGCTGTTTACATGTTTTCATGAACAGTAAGTTTTTCCTTGAAACAAATGTATGGTATTTTGTGTGATGGTCTATAGTTTGTCTGTTTTTATAATTATAACATTTCTGCTGATGACATTTTAAAATCCAATCACAACAATTTAACATGATATGCAAACAAAATAACATGAGTTTTCTCAAAGAGGCAACATGTCACCTGTATTTAAATTATGTACTATTAAAAAACACTGAACTCTTCAAATTCAATAACAATACTTGTGCATTTTATTGTTTCCCTTTATATGGCATGCAATGCAGTATATCAGTATAAAATGATTAGATTAAGTTTTTTTCTCTAAATATATGGATGACATGACACATTGAGTGGTTGTCTTTAATTATGAAAATCTATATGTTTGATACACAAACTCATTACATAAAAACACAAACCCAGCAGCTGTAATAGCTTGTGATCGAGTACTGTGACAAAATCTGAAAGCACAGAATGAGAGAGTTTATGTAATTTTGATTTACCCATACTGGGTTATTATTTGACTCAATTAATAAGTTTAGTTAAATCCACAAAGGTCCTAAAATTAAAGTTTATTAACCTAAATTCACTAAATGTCATAGATCAAACATATATTTTTAAATGTTTCACTTTTCTACACCAGGATTCAAGATGTTCATAGCTAAATATAAAAAATATTTTGAAGAATCCAGAGATTGCTAAAAATGTGTTTGTTAGCCATTCCTTTACTAAACCTGCAGAGGGAGGTCTGCAACATATGCAAATGTTTTGTTGTATATAATAAAAAAAAGTACCAGTAGCTGTCATCATTTGTGGCAGGACTCTGATACAGACTCTGATTAGATCTGATTAGAAAACTCTGAAGTTCAGTGTCCATAACAGAATTGAAATTATGATTTTGTGGAGTTTATTTTTGATTATTTCTTTTCAAGGTAAGAAAATTATTTTAAATTTGTAAAGTCTTCTTCTTCTCTTTCGGCTTTTCCCATCAGGGGTCTCTCTGATGTACTCGTTCCTTATTCTGTCTAACCTGGTCACTCCTAAGGAGAACCTCAACATCTTCATCTCTGCTACCTCCATCTCAGCCTCTTGTCTCTTTCTCACTGCTACCGTCTCTAACCCATAGAGCAGAGCTGGTCTCACCACTGTCTTGTAGACCTTTCCTTTGAGTCTTGCTGACACTCTTCTGTCACACAACACTCCTGACACTTTCCTCCACCCGCTCCAACCTGCCTGCACTCGCCTCTTCACCTCTTTTCCACACTCTCCATCACACTGAACTGTTGACCCCAAGTACTTAAACTCCTGCACCTTCTTCACCTCAGCCCCCTGTAACCTAACGCTTCTACCTTGATCCCTCTCGTTCAGACACATGTATTCTGTCTTACTACGACTGACCTTCATGCCTCTTCTTTCCAGAGCAAACCTCCACCTCTCCAGCTGTTCCTCCACCTGCTCTCTACTCTCACTGCAAATCACAATGTCATCCGCAAACATCATTGTCCAGGGTGATTCCTGTCTGACCTCATCTGTCAGCCTGTCCATCAACATAGCAAACAAGAAGGGACTCAAAGCTGATCCTTGGTGTAGTCCCACCTCCACCTTGAACTCCTCTGTCTGACCTACAGCACATCTCACCACCGTCATACTTCTCTCATACATGTCCTGAACTAGTCTGACGTACTTCTCTGCCACTCCCGACGACCTCATACAGCACCACAGCTCCTCCCTCGGCACCCTGTCATACGCCTTCTCTAAATCCACAAAGACACAATGCAGCTCCTTCTGTCCATCTCTGTACTTTTCCATCAACATTCTCAAAGCAAAAATGGCATCAGTGGTGCTCTTACGGGGCATGAAACCATACTGCTGCTCACAAATCTCCACCTTCTTCCTAAGCCTGGCTTCCACTACTCTTTCCCACAGCTTCATTGTGTGGCTCATCAACTTTATTCCTCTATAGTTGCTGCAGTTCTGCGTGTCACCCTTGTTCTTAAAGATCGGAACCAGAACACTTTTCCTCCATTCCTCAGGCATCTTCTCACTCTCTAGAATCCTATTGAACAAACTGGTTAGAAACTCCACTGCTGCCTCTCCTAAGCACTTCCACACCTCCACAGGTACGTCATCAGGACCAACACCCTTTCCACTCTTCATCCTTTTCAGAGCCTTCCTAACCTCATCCTTTCCAATCTCTTCTATTTCCTGCTCCACAACATCAACATCTTCCTCCCTTCTTTCTCTGTCATTTTCCTCATTCATCAGATCCTCAAAATACTCCTTCCATCTTTTCTGCACACTCTCCTGGGTTGTTAGCACCTTTCCATCTCTGTCCTTAATCACCCTCACCTGTTGCACATCCTTCCCATCTCTATCTCTCTGTCTGGCTAGCCTGTACAAGTCCTTCTCTCCTTCCTTTGTGTCTAACCTGTCATACAGCTCATCGTAAGCTTTCTGTTTGGCCTTTGCCACCTCCCTCTTCACTCTACGCTGCTCTTCCTTGTACTCCTGTCTACTTTCCTCAGTCCTTTCTACATCCCACTTCCTTCTAGCTAACTTCTTCCTCTGGACGCATTCCTGTACTTCCTCATTCCACCACCAAGTGTCTTTACCTTCTTTCCTCTTTCCAGATGACACACCTAGCACCTTCCTACCTGTTTCCCTGATAACCTCTGCTGTAGTTTCCCAGTCATCTGGAAGCTCATCCTGACCACCCAGAACCTGTCTCAACGTCTGTCTGAATTCCTCACAAGTTTCTTCATTCTTTAACTTCCACCACTTGGTCTTCTTCTCTGACTTCCCTCTTTTCTTCTTCCTGACCTCCAGAGTCATCTTACACACCACCATGCGGTGCTGTCTGGCTACACTCTCTCCTACCACAACTTTGCAGTCACTAACCTCTCTCAAATGACCTCGTCTACATAGGATGTAGTCCACCTGCGTACTCCTACCTCCACTTCTGTATGTCACTCTATGTTCCTCTCGCTTCTGGAAGTAAGTGTTGACTACAGCCATTTCCATCCTCTTAGCAAAGTCCACCACCATCTGTCCTTCCAGATTCCTTTCCTTCACACCAAACCTGCCCATCACCTCCTCATCACCTCTGTTGCCCTCACCAACATGCCCATTGAAGTCTGCTCCAACAACAACTCTCTCTCCTCTGGTGATACTCTCTATGACCTCATCAAACTCACTCCAGAATCTCTCCTTCTCTTCTAACTCACAGCCAACCTGTGGCGCATACCCACTGACTACATTCATCATCACCCCTTCAATTTCTAGCTTTATGCTCATCACCCTGTCTGAGACTCTTTTCACCTCTAGAACATTGTTCACAAACTCCCCCTTCAGGATCACTCCTACCCCGTTTCTCTTCCTATCAACACCATGGTAGAACAGTTTGTATCCTCCTCCGATACTACGTGCCTTGCTGCCCTTCCACCTTGTCTCCTGCACACACAGAACATCTACCTTTCTTCTCTCCATCATGTCTGCCAGCTCTCTGCCTTTCCCTGTCCATGACCAACGTTAAGAGTCCCTATTCTCAAATCTATGTTCCTGCCTTTTGCCTTCTCTCTCTGCCCACGAACCCTTCTGCCTCCCCTTTTTCTTCGACCAACAGTAGTCAAATTTCCACCGGCACCCTGTAGGTTAACAGCATCGGCGGCGGTCGTTGTTAACCCGGGCCTCGACCGATCCGGTATGAAAGTCTTGTGAATGATTCGCATGGTTATTTTGGCAATTTTTACGCCGGATGCCCTTCCTGACGCAACCCTCTCTATTTATCCGGGCTTGGGACCGGCACAGAAGTCACTGGCTTGCAACCCCTATGGCTAGATTTATTCTGGAAGCAAAGCTAATACCTACAATGATACTGTAAAATAACACCACGCGTCCACCTCAACTCTTTTCTCACTGTGTGCAGGAGTCCAGGCTAAACACGTCTTCTGAATTTTAACAGCTGTACAAAATCCTACAGAATTAATTTATTAGTTAAATACTATTTATAGATATTCTTCTGGTCTACTCTAGCTCATTCCTAAAATATGGTGAAAAGTATTTATTCTTTCAGCTTAAAGATAGTTTTGAATGTTTTACATATTTAAATAACATTCTCACTTTTCAGAATTTGAATTATTCAACAATATGCAAATAAATGTTGTTAATAAGGAAGTAAAGTGTGAGTCTGTGTGTGAGTGAGAGGACAGAAGAGCAGACATCAGTTCAGCTTCAACATCAACATGTTCTCTGTAGCTCTGATACTGCTGCTGACAGCTGGATCCTGTGAGGAACTTTCAGTGGATTCACACTAATAAATACATTAGTAACAGTGAATAATTAGATGAATGAAATAATGTTGATTTCTGTTTCCACAGGTGTGTACAGTATTGATCTCATCCAGCCAGACTCACTGGTTGTGCAGCCTGGACAGTCTTTGACCATCACCTGTCAGGTCTCTGGTTATTCTCTGACTAGCTATGGAACAGGTTGGATCAGACAGCGTGAAGGAAAAGCACTGGATTGGATTTTAATTATGTGGGGTGGTGGTAGCTTAGATTACAATAACGCTTTGAAGAACAAGTTCAGCTGCAGCAGAGACACTTCTGCTGAAACATTGACTCTAACAGGACAGAATCTGCAGCCTGAGGACACAGCTGTTTATTACTGTGCACGTCGCCCCACAGAGAAACAAACCAATGGTAGATCTGCACAAATACCCACTCACTTAACAGATGTTTACTGAGAGGTACATCTGCTCTCTGTGTTTACTCTGAAACTGAACAGAAAAGTGAATGCAAACCATCTTTTCTTGTTTTGAAACCCTTCATTAACTAACTCTCATATCTTCTACAATAGATAATTCAGTCAATAAACTGCAGACACTGATAGAAAAATGTCTGTAAAAAAAACTTCTTAGGACAAGTTATAACAAATGACAGTTTTATGAGATGAACAACTGTGAAAGGAAGTCTCTGTACAATTTTTTTAAAAGACACTTTAGGATTGTTGCTAATATACTTTGTTTTTCTTCACACTATTTTCGATTTCCATTGTTACATGTATCTGCTAATGTATCCTAGCATAAACTACCTGAAAGTCAGAGAAATCTCCCAAAGGGGTCAACAGCTCTTGAAGCATCAAAGTGAATTATCTTGAAATAAAACATGCAGTTCCACCTTTGAAACCCCAGAGGGCAGACAATGACTAACTGTGTTTCTAATACTGTTCACATTATGTAATATTTCATGTTATTATATAAAACATCAGTGAAAGTAATGGAAGTAATACTGTACATGTTATAGATCTGTCTATGTGTCTTGGGATACTGAAGATAATAATTTTTTGTCAAATATGTTCCTTAAAATCACTGAAAATCTGTTGTCATACTTTATCTAATTGTGCTGTGTGGCATTAATTATTGCTAGAAATGGAAACTGATTATTCTGTGAAATTGTGATTGGAATTTAGTACAAAGTGATCGATCCACAACATTTAATTTATTTGATGCACTGAGTCGAACCAGCTCTGAAAATTTACAGTACAGTACAAATATAATACAACTAAACAAACATTAACATGAATATACATTTTAATCTATTTAGCCTTTAACAACGTAAAGAGGAGTCAATGCAAATCTCAGTGTTTCCATCTGCATTTATCTCACTGCAAACTGAGGACAAACCAAACCACCACCACACAACTAATTCCCACTATGACTTTAACTACATGTATAACGTTGCTGCTTCTAACAGCAATTTCTGGTGAATACCACATCTGTTTACTCTTTGTCTTTGTCAAGTTCTTGTTTGACTCTGTTCTCATCCAACTACTTTTCTTCACAGGTGTTTGCAGTCAGACTTTGACTGAGTCTGAACCAGTGGTAAAGCAGCTTGGAGAATCCCACAAACTCACCTGTACATATGCAGGAATATCTGACGGTGCTGCTGATATCAGCTGGATCAGACAAGCAGAGGGAAAAGGACTGGAGTGGATTTCCCACATTTCTGCTCCAAGTGGAAGCAGCAAACATTATTCCACATCTGTCCAGAATCGTTTCACCATTTCCAGAGACAACTACATGGATCAGGTCTATCCATTGTCTAAATTGTGCTTTAAACGTGAAAGTTTATGTGATTTGTTAATGAATGACAGGTTACACTAGAATGAAAGGAAAGGTGTGTATTATCTCCAATGTTCCACCTGCAAAAGCACTTTCATATAGAATATTATTAGAAATATTTTATAATGATTCAACTACAATCTAATAAAAACAAAATATGTTGTGATGTCATCTGCTTAAGTGAGATGTAAAACTGAATCACATTTAGAAATACAAACTAAACAATACATCATTATCTGAACAAATAAAACATGCTGATAACTTTGGGCCATAGGGCAGGTGAAAGGTGAATTTCTAAAATCCCAAATGTATTCAAAACACAGTGTGGCTGGGAAATAATAATAATAATAAGGTTTTTTAACTGCTACTCATCATTTGTAATGAGGATAATTTTGTGTAAGTGGAAAACGAATAAAAAAGATCTTTCTTAAATAAGTCAAATAAAAGTTGATTCAGTGTGTCTGATGTTTAATATAAGACAAAATAAAAAATAAAAAAAATCCTATGTTAATATGGGTAACAGTGACATGTATTTTACGCAAATTGATATAAATCTAATTAATTCAGTTTCATCCAAAACCTGAAGCCTAGTTTCTTTCTTGTGAGGTGGAGTTAATGCAAATCTGAGATGTCTCCCACCTCTACTTATCTGTCTGCAGAGATGATGACAGAGAACAGTGGTCACACATTTTGACATCATGGACTTTAGGACAGTACTGCTTTTTTTAACTTTCTGCTGGACAGGTGAATGTTTCTACTGATCTCAAATAGAAAAAAACATTTTAACATAGAATCCTAATTGATGTGATGTTTTGTTTTCTGTCTAAACAGGTGTTGATGGTCAAACTCTGATACAATCTGAACCAGTGGTTAAAAAGCCTGGAGAATCCCACATGTTGACCTGTACAGCCTCTGGACTCGACTTTGATAGCTATTGGATGGGATGGATCAGACAGGCCCCTGGAAAAGGACTGGAATGGATTGCATCTATAGAGTATGACAGTGATAACATCTTCTACTCTCAGTCAGTTCAAGGCCAGTTTACCATCTCCAGAGACAACAGCAAAGAGAAGCTGTATCTGCAGATGAACAGTTTGAAGACTGAAGATTCTGCAGTTTATTATTGTGCTCGAGATCCACAGTGACTGAAGTAGATTGAACAGCTGTACAAAATGTATTAGTGCTGTTTAAATTTTTTCATGGCTGAACAGTAAGTTTTTCTTTGAAACAAATGTATGGTATTTTGTGTGATGGTCTAATCACAGCAATTTACATTTAATTCAAACAAAATAACATAAGTTCTGTCACAAAGGCAACTTTTCACCTGTGTTTAAACTACCGTCGTTTGGATTGTAACATGTGAATAAATGTTCATAAAGTAAAGTGTGTGTTTGTGTTTCAGTGAGATTAAAATTAACATGTTCTCTGTAGCTCTGATACTGCTGGTGACCCTGTGAGGAACTTTCAGTGGTGTCATGATAAACACTCTAGATACACTGAATTGTTAGAGAAATGATTCATTCAGACTCAGAGGTTGTTTGTTGTCTTTCACCATCACACTGTATGTTACTATGCACATGGCTCCACTGTGACACAAACCTTCAACATCACAAACACTTACCAATCCATGTGACTGAACCTCACCTACATTCATCTTCAATTAACTTAATAGAAAAATTATGAACTATTAAAAGAGACTGAATTTAATAACAAATGGATGTTTACAGAAATTACTTCTGATAGAGGATTAATTGAGCACATTATTATGTCCCTTTAGATTAATTTTGACATTCAATGCAGCATATCAGTATAAAAAAAATTATAATTTAGATTAAGTTTCTTCTCTCGGTACATAAATGACATGAATTCAATAAAATGAAAGTATGTGTCAGAGAGTAGAGAAGAGCTCACATTATGTTTGTTGTACCTTTTTATTGGATTTACTTCATATTAATAGATAAACAAACTATCGAACATGTGATAAAGATTTATCTAGGAAACAACCCGTTAATTAGTCAAATACTATTCCTTAGATGTCATATTCTTCTAGTTTACTGTAGCTCATTCCTCACTGTGAGGAGGAGTCAATGCAAAATTCAGATGCCTTATATCTTTATTTATCTGTCTGCAGAGAGGACGAAAGAGAACAGTAAACACACAGTTTAACATGATGGACTACAGGACAGGACTGCTGCTGTTTACTCTCTGCTGGACAGGTGAAGACTGTGACAGAGTGGAAAATGTCTTTAAATCATCACCGTCTCAAAGCAACTGATTATTTCTGTTGTTTTTACAGGTGTTGATGCTCAGACTCTGACAGAATCTTAACCTGTGGTTAAAACACTTGGAGAATCCCACACACTGACCTGTACAGTCTCTGGATTTTCACTCAGCAGCCACTGGATGCACTGGATCAGACAGGCTCCTGGAAAAGGACTGGAGTGGATTGCTGCTGTAACTTATGGTACCCACTACTACTCTCAGTCAGTCCAAGGCCGGTTTACTGCCTCCAGAGACAACAGCAAACAGCAGGTGTATCTGCAGATGAACAGTCTGAAAAGTGAAGATTCTGCTGTTTATTTCTGTGCTCGAGAGTCACAGTGACTGAAGTTGATTGTGCAGCTGTTCAAAAAACCTGCAGTAGTTATAAGACTGTATTACTATACATCCTATGACTGAAATCATGTAAAAAATAAACGTAAAAGTTCAAATATTTACAGTGAATGAGTTCAAAGCTCTGCTTCAGTAAAATAAATGGAAAAAATTGTCTGCTTGATTCTCACTGCTGAGGCAAAACTACCTGATTGGACTACAGATGAATTAAAATGTGGTTTAAGGTATTAATTATTTTAGCTTAAAGAGAGTTTTAAATGTTTTACATATTTTCATTCTGACCTTTCAGAATTTGAATTATCCAACAATATGTAAATAAATGTTGCTAATAAGGAAGTAAAGTGTGAGTCTGTGTGTGAGTGAGAGGACAGAAGAGCAGACATCAGTTCAGCTTCAACATCAACATGTTCTCTGTAGCTCTGATACTGCTGCTGACAGCTGGATCCTGTGAGGAACTTTCAGTGGATTCACACTAATATATACATTAGAAACAGTGAATAATAAAATGAATGAAATAATATTGATTTCTGTTTTCACAGGTGTGTACAGTATTGATCTCATCCAGCCAGACTCACTGGTTGTGCAGCCTGGACAGTCTTTGACTATCACCTGTCAGGTCTCTGGTTATTCTCTGACTGATGGCAACTATGCAACAGGTTGGATCAGACAGCGTGAAGGAAAAGCACTGGATTGGATTTTAATTATGTGGTATGATGGTAGCTTATCTCACAATAATGCTCTGAAGAACAAGTTCAGCTGCAGCAGAGACACTTCTGCTGGAACAGTGACTCTAACAGGACAGAATCTGCAGCCTGAGGACACAGCTGTTTACTACTGTGCACGTTAACCACAGTGAAACAAACCACTGGTAGATCTGCACAAATACCCACACACACTTTACAGATGTTTACTGAGAGGTACATCTGCTTTCTGTGTTTCCTCTAAAACCAGAACAGAGAAGTGTATGCAAACCATCTTTTCTTGTTTATAAACCCTTCATCAACTAACTCTCATATCATCTACAATACATAATTAAATCAATAAACTACAAACAAAATAATGGGAGCATTTCTGTAAAAAAACTTCTCAGGACAAGCTAATATACGTTTGTTTTTCAGCACATTCATTTAGATTTCTATTGTTCATTTTTTATCTCCTAATGTGTCCTAGCATACACTACCTGAAAGTCAGAGAAAGAAGAATCAAAGTGAATTATGTTGAAAAAAAAACATGCAGTTCCACATTTAAAGCTCCAGAGGGCAGACAATGACCAACTGTGTTTCTAATACTGTTCACATCATGTTATATTCTGTGTTATTATATAAAACATCAGTGAAAGTGATGAAAGTGATACTGTACATGGGATACTGAACATAATAGTCTATTACAAAATCTGTTCCTTCAGTGCATGAAATCACTGAACATCTGTTGCCAAACTTTATCCAATTGTGCTGTGTGGCATTAATTCATGCTGGAAATGCAAACTGATTGTTTTCTATAATTGTGTGTCATGTAAAACCAGCTCTGAAAACTTACAGTACAGTTATTTAATAAGCAAACATTATGCAGAGCCCATCTGCAACTAAACAAACATTAACATAGTTATTGAATATGTATGTATATCAACTTAATTTAGATAATTATGACTTTTAATTTATTTAGCTTTTAGCAATGTGAGGAGGAGTCAATGCAAATCTCAGTGTTTCCATCTGCATTTATCTCACTGCAAACTGAGGACAAACCAAACCACCACCACACAACTAATTCCCACTATGACTTTAACTACATGTATAACGTTGCTGCTTCTAACAGCAATTTCTGGTGAATACCACATCTGTTTACTCTTTGTCTTTGTCAGGTTCTTGTTTGACTCTGTTCTCATCCAACTGCTTTTCTTCACAGGTGTTTGCAGTCAGACTTTGACTGAGTCTGAACCAGTGGTAAAGCAGCTTGGAGAATCCCACAAACTCACCTGTACATATGCAGGAATATCTGACAGTGGTGCTGCTATCAGCTGGATCAGACACGCAGAGGGAAAAGGACTGGAGTGGGTTGCCTTCATTTCTGCTCCAAGTGGAAGCAACAAATATTATTCCACATCTGTCAAGAATCGTTTCACCATTTCCAGAGACAACAACATGGATCAGGTGTATCTGCAAATGTCTGGCTTGATGACTGACGACTCTGCTGTTTATTATTGTGCTCGAGAGCCACAGTGAAACAGGAAGCTACAGAGCTGAACAGAAACCATTCTATATGTCACTGATACACTCACTGATTTAACTTTTAATATTTCAGTAGTTTTAAGATAACTATGTTATATTATTTATTTTTATATTTTTTATGCTTCAGCTTTCTGGATTTGACTAAAATTAGATTTTGTTAGAAATAAATGATGAATGTAACTTCCCTTTCTCTTTAGATCTATTCATATACGGTAGCTCCTACCACAGTGATGTTCAATAACAACCAGGAGTGTGTCAAAAAGACCACAGTAAATGAAACTGAAATTACATGGACAATTGATAACAAACAACAAACTGTGAACAGCAACATTACTGACACAGCAGTTATTCAAGAGGAGCCTGTCTACAATTAGTGACTGATGGAGGCTGACTGGTAGAACATTAATCAGGAAGATTACTGTAGGAACATGTCATAGTACAGTAACAGTACATATAGAAAACACACAGACCACATCCTCCCAGAGGAGGTCATCTGCCACTGCAGTGTGTCTGTACTGCAGGATTACCACATTACATTTTTCAGAAGATATTAGGGCGTATACACATTTTTTTAACCTTTTCCTTGTGTCTTTGTCCCTAACAATTGTTCTAAATCCTAAAAAAGATACCAGCACAGAGGAAAATAGAAAATCTGTTTTCAGAGAACTGACACATTCTTTCCTCTTGGTGGTCATTTGAAGCAACACCTGCTTGAAGCCACAGAGCTGAACACAAACTCAGATATCACATTCACTTTTAGAAAACGCTTTGGTGTTGCACATATAGAGAATCAAATATGGGTGAGACAATTCTTAACAGCATTGTGCAGGAAAATAAAATGCTCTACAGCTATTATTGTGAATAGACAATCATTCTTGAATACTGTGACGAGCCTCAGAGTGAACAACTCTTTTTATTTTTATAGGAACCAACACACAGTGACAACAGGTCTCAGCTTCCTCATTCAGTCACTCCGGAAGCACTAAATCTCCCGCCTGTTTCTCCCGGGTACTCTCTTCCCCACCCCGGAAGCACACCTGACATCACGCAACTATATACACTACAAAATAAAAGAACTAATTAAAAGAACCACATAACACATAACAGGAACTGGAACAGTCAAACACCAACAAAACAATGTGCACCACCTCGGTGTCGCTACAATACATTTATAAAAAATATTACAAACCAAATTAAAGCCCCTTTTTTTTTACTATTTCATTACCTTGTGTTATATAACGTGTTAAAACATGTAATAAGTGATTAAGAAAATGTATAACCACTGAAGTCAACTTTCCCAAAAATGCATTGATACTATTTAAAATCTAGTTATTTATTCTTATTTTTAGAGAAGATTGGCGATAAAGATGTTTCCTCTTTCAGTGGTTAGAGAATAATATCTGATGAAGTAACATTGAAACACAGCTCAATATTTTCAAATGTACAAAAACAGACAAACAAGCCAAATTGTAAATACTTTTGTAAACTGATTAAAAGGAAAAGTAGCTGTAAATTACTACATCATTAATTCAATTTGTCATTGTAGACTATTTACGTGTTATAATTGTTTATTTTTTTATCCTTCAGTCCAGCTGTTCTAGAGACACTTGATGTATGAAAATGTGTCTGTGTTGCATATTCAGTTTTTACACCTGTAGAGGGAGGTCTATGCAAACTTGTCCTTCCTTATAAACACATTCACACCTTGTAGAACACTGGAAGAAATGAATGCATTTCTCAAACCCTGACCACAGACCACTGAACCACAACATTTACCACAGAATGGAAAATATTGTTGTGTGGAGTTTATTAATTGTAGTTACCATCCATGGTAAGAAAATCACTTCTGTTTTAAAGCTTTGGTAAATGTCAACTTGTCATTTAAAAAAATGTGATGTTCATCATTTCTTCATTTACAGGAGTTTGTGGTGAAATCAAACTGGATCAGTCTCCCTCTGAGGTGAAAAGACCTGGAGAGATAGTGAAGATGTCATGTGTCATATCTGGTTATAGCATGACAAGCTACTATATTCACTGGATACGACAGAGGCCAGGGAAAGCTCTGGAGTGGATTGGGATGATGGATGCAGGTTCAAACTCTGCTAGCTATGCCAGCTCCTTTCAAAGTCGTGTCCTCATGACTGAAAATGTTCCCAGCAGCACTCAGTACCTCGAGGTCAAAAGTCTGACAGCAGAAGATTCTGCCGTTTACTTCTGTGCTCGAGACACAGTGACTGAAGACAGTGGAGCATCTGCACAAAAACTACTCAGACATTAAGTGTTAATGTGATCTCAGTGACAGGCAGGTTTTCCACCTGCAAAAACACTTTTATATAGAATTTTATTAGCACTAGATATATTTTATGATGATTCAACCACACATCAAAAAAATAAAATGTGTTATTATTCTTTCATTTGTCTAAGTGATATGTAAAACTGAATCACATTTATAAATATAAATTATACAATACATTATCATCTGAACAAATAAAACATCCTGATAAAATTTGACCATAAGGCAGATGAAAGGTGAATTTCCCAAATCTCATATTTATTCAAAATACCAATGTGGCTGGGAAATAATATTTAATAATAATGAAACAACAACAATAACAATAATAATAATAATAATAATAAAATGTACCTGCTACTGCATTTGTAATCAGGAGAATATTGTGTAAAAAAAATCTTTTAAAAATAATTCCAGTAAAACTTGCTTCAGCGTGTCTGATGTTAATATAAGACAAACTAAATCATATGGTTGTGTTGGTAACAGTGATAGGTATTTTACGCAAATTGGTATACAACTAATTAATTCAGTTTCATCCAAAATCTAAAGCCCAGTTTCCTTCTTAAAAGGTGGAGTCAATGCAAATCCACGATGTCTCCCACCTCTACTTATCTGTCTGCAGAGATGATGACAGAGAACAGTGGTCACACATCTTGACATCATGGACTATAGGACAGTACTGCTGCTTTTAACTTTCTGCTGGACAGGTGAAGATTTCTACTGATCTCAAATAGAGAAAGAACATTTTAATATAGAATCCTAATTGATGTGATGTTTTGTTTTCTGTCTAAACAGGTGTTGATGGTCAAACTCTGATACAATCTGAACCAGTGGTTAAAAAGCCTGGAGAATCCCACATGTTGACCTGTACAGCCTCTGCACTTGACTTTGATGGCTATTGGATGGGTTGGAATAGACAGGCCCCTGGAAAAGGACTGGAATGGATTGCATCTATAGAGTATGACAGTGATAACATCTTCTACTCTCAGTCAGTTCAAGGCAGGTTTACCATCTCCAGAGACAACAGCAAAGACCAGCTGTATCTGCAGATGAACAGTTTGAAGACTGAAGATTCTGCTGTTTATTATTGTGCTCGACATCCACAGTGACTGAAGTCGATTGAACAGCTGTACAAAATGTGTCTATTAGTGCTGTTTACATGTTTTCATGAACAGTAAATTTTTCTTTAAAACAAATACATGGTATTTTGAGTGGTGGTCTATAGTTTGTGTTTCTAATTATAACATTTCTGCTGATGAAATTTTAAAATCAAATCACAACAATTTACATTTAATGCAAACAAAATAATAATAATTTTATAATAATAATAAGTTCTCTCACAAACACAACTTTTCACCTGTGTTTAAACTACAGTCATTTGGTTTGTAATATGTGAATAAATGTTCATAAAGTGAAGTGTGTGTTTGTGTTTCAGTGAGATTAAAATTAACATGTTCTCTGTAGCTCTGATACTGCTGGTGACCCTGTGAGGAACTTTCAGTGTTCTCATGATAAACACTCTAGATACACTGGATTGTTAGAGAAATGATTCATTCAGACTCAGAGGTTGTTTGTTGTCTTTGACCATCACACTGTATGTTACTATGCACATGGCTTCACTGTAACACAACACTTACCAATCCATGTGACTGAACCTCATCTACATTCATCTTCAATTAACTTAATAAAAACATTATGAACTATTAAAGACTGAACTCTGTTAATTTAATGACAAACCAATGTTTACAGAAATGACCTGATGTCCTGATAGAGAATTAATTGGGCATTTTATTGTGTCCCTTTGGATTAATTTGGACATTCAATGCAGCATATCAGTATGAAAACTATAATTTAGATAAAATGTTTTTTTTCTCTCAGTACATGAATGACATGATACATTGTGTGGTTGTCATTAATTATGAAAATGTATCTGTGTAACACACAAACTCATTACACAAAAACACAAAACCAGTAGCCTGGCTCTGGAGCACAATGAGTTTTGACTGCCTCTCTGGTTATGGACTAACCAGCAAAGGGAAAAAACACCTGGCATGGTGGATCAATTTATTACATTCATCTGCTTGGGTGTTATATAATTTAAAGAGAGCAGTTATATGACAAGAAACTGTCAGTTCCCCCACCCATTACAGAGGGGGGAGGAATTGTAAAGATTTATGACCACAGGTAGAAAGGACCTCCTGCGGAGCACTAAATGTTAATCAGTCTCTGGCTGTACGTGGTCCTCTGTCCAGCCAACACTCTGTGCAGTGGGTGGGAGGGATTGTCCAGGATAGAGAGGAGTTTAGACAGCATCCTCCTCTCAGCTACATTATGTAGAGGCTCCAGCTTCATCCCCAGATAAGAGCCAAGCCTCCAGCCTTACATATTTTCATTCTCACTTTTCGGAATTTGAATTATCCAAAAATATGCAAATAAATGTTGTTAATAAGGAAGTAAAGTGTGAGTCTGTGTGTGAGTGAGAGGACAGAAGAGCAGACATCAGTTCAGCTTCAACATCAACATGTTCTCTGTAGCTCTGATACTGCTGCTGACAGCTGGATCCTGTGAGGAACTTTCAGTGGATTCACTCTAATAAATACATTAGAAACAGTGAATAATAAGATGAATGAAATAATGTTGATTTCTGTTTCCACAGGTGTCTACAGTATTGATCTCATCCAGCCAGAATCACTGGTTGTGCAGCCTGGACAGTCTTTGACCATCACCTGTCAGGTCTCTGGTTATTCTCTGACTAGCTATGCAACAGGTTGGATCAGACAGCGTGAAGGAAAAGCACTGGATTGGATTTTAATTATGTGGTCTGGTGGTAGCTTATCTCACAATAATGCTTTGAAAAATAAGTTCAGTTGCAGCAGAGACACTTCTGCTGGAACAGTGACTCTAACAGGACAGAATCTGCAGGCTGAGGACACAGCTGTTTATTACTGTGCACGTTAACCACAGTGAAACAAACCACTGGTAGATCTGCACAAATACTCACACACACTTTACAGATGTTTACTGAGAGGTACATCTGCTCTCTGTGTTTCCTCTGAAACTGAACAGAGAAGTGTATGCAAACCATCTTTTCTTGTTTATAAACCCTTCATTAACTAACTCTCATATCATCTACAATAGATAATTAAATCAATAAACTACGAACATGTTTAGGATTGTTGTTAATATACCTTTTTTTTGGCACACTATTTTCAGAGAAATCTCCGAAAGGGGTCAACAGCTCTTGAAGCATTAAAGTGAATTATGTTGAAACAAAACATGCAGTTCGACCTTTAAAACTCCAGAGGGCAGAAAAGGACTAACTGTGTTTCTAATACTGTTCACATTATGTCATATTACATGTTAATATATGGAACATTAGTGAAAGTAATGGAAGTGATACTGTACATGTTATAGATCTGTCTATGTGTCTTAGGATACTGAAGATAATAGTTTATTGCCAAATCTGTTCCACTTCAGTCCATAAAATCACTGAAAATCTGTTGCCATACTTTATCCAATAGTGTTGTGTGGCATTAAATAATTCTAGAAATGTAAACTGATTATTCTGTATAATTGTAATTGGAATTTAGTACAAAGTGATCGATCCACAAAATTCTACTTATTTGATGCGTCAAGTCGAACCAGCTCTGAAAACTTACAGTACAGTACAAATATAATGCAATTAAACAAATATTTACATAAATATACATTATAATCTATTTAGCTTTCAGCATCGTGAGGAGGAGTCAATGCAAATCTCAGTGTTTCCATCTGCTTTTATCTCACTGCAAACTGAGGACAAACCAAACCACCACCACACAACTAATTCCCACTATGACTTTAACTACATGTATAACGTTGCTGCTTCTAACAGCAATTTCTGGTGACTACCACATCTGTTTACTCTTTGTCTTTGTCAAGTTCTTGTTTGACTCTGTTCTCATCCAGCTGCTTTTCTTCACAGGTGTTTGCAGTCAGACTTTGACTGAGTCTGAACCAGTGGTAAAGCAGCTTGGAGAATCCCACAAACTCACCTGTACATATGCAGGAATATCTGACGATGATGCTGATATCAGCTGGATCAGACAAGCAGAGGGAAAAGGACTGGAGTGGATTTCCCACATTTCTGCTCCAAGTGGAAGCAACAAATATTATTCCACATCTGTCAAGAATCGTTTCACCATTTCCAGAGACAACAACATGGATCAGGTGTATCTGCAAATGTCTGGCTTGACGGCTGACGACTCTGCTGTTTATTATTGTGCTCGAGAGCCACAGTGAAACAGGAAGCTACAGAGCTGAACAGAAACTCAGATTTCACGCTCACTTTTAGAAAATTCTTCTTGTTGCACATATACAGAGGCCAATTTGGACCTATCTTGCATATTTTTTCTTTGGGTGCAACAGTTTGCTACCAACACTGGGCAATAGAATAAAAAGCTTTAAAGCCAATAATGTGAATAAAAATTGATTTACCAAAAGTATATTTTATTCTAGATTCATTGTTTTACTTTAGTTCTCACTTGCTTTCATATCTGAAGGGAAATCTCTGTCATGAATCAAATTAAAGTCTTATGGAAATTCCAATATAACTACATATGTTGTGTGGGTAACAGTGATGGGTATTTTACGCAAATTGATATAAATCTAATTAATTCAGTTTCACCAAACACTTGAAGTCATTACCTTTTTATGAGGTGGAGTTAATGCAAATCTGAGATGTCTCCCACCTCTACTTATCTGTCTGCAGAGACGATGACAGAGAACAGTGGTCACACATTTTGACATCATGGACTATAGGACAGTGCTGCACAGTACAGACAGTTCTGTACTGTAGGATTACTACATCAGAAGATATTAGTGTATATCCACATTCTTTGAACCTGTTCCTTGCGTCTTTGTCTCTAAATATTTGTTCCAAATCCAAAAAAAGATTGTAGCACAAAGGAAAATAGAAAATCTGTTTTCAGAGAACTGACTCATTCTTCCCTCTCAGTGGTCATTTGACACAACACCTATCACACTCACTTTTAGAAAATGCTTTGTGATAGGTCATTTATGCAAACTGATATGAAACTAATTAATTAAGCAGTTTTACCAATAACCTAAAGTAATTACCTTCTTATGAGGTGGAGTTAATGCAAATCTGAGATGTGTTCCACCTCTACTTATCTGTCTGCAGAGATGGTGACAGAGAACAGTGGTCACACATTTTGACATCATGGACTATAGGACAGTGCTGCTGCTTTTAACTTTCTGCTGGACAGGTGAAGGTTTCTACTGATCTCAAATAGAAAAAGACATTTTAACATAGAATCTTAATTGATGTGATATTTTGTTTTCATTATAAACAGGTGTTGATGGTCAAACTCTGACACAGTCTGAACCAGTGGTTAAAAAACCTGGAGAATCCCACATGTTGACCTGTACAGGCTCTGAGGTTGACTTTGAAAGCTATTGGATGGCCTGGATCAGACAGGCCCCTGGAAAAGGACTGGAATGGGTTGCATCTATTGAGGACGACAGTAGCAGCATCTACTACTCTCAGTCAGTTCAAGGCAGGTTTACTGCCTCCAGAGACAACAGCAAAGAGCAGCTGTATCTGCAGATGAACAGTTTGAAAACTGAAGATTCTGCTGTTTATTACTGTGCCCGAGAGTCACAGTGACTGAAGAAGATTGAACAGCTGTACAAAATCCATTTGTTAAGGCTCTTTACATGTTAATAATAAATGGTAAGTTTTTCATGTGGAAGTTCCAAATATAGTCTGACAAATGGCTAACCAACAGGACAGACAGAAGAAGAACGCTATAGTGATAGATTTAGCAATCTCATGTGATCAAGTGGCAACATCACAAAAAATATGTTAAAGATGAGGCCAACAGTGGTCCCCATGGTATTCTGACAGCAGCACTTATTTTATCTGCGGTCAAATTGTGTAAAAAGTACATGTTCATATATTTGTGTTACAATGCAATTATTGACCAAACACAAACATCTATCCTTTCTTTTCCTGCTTAATATTTAACATTATCATTGTTACATTAATGTTGTGTATCCCAGCATACACTACATAAACAGTTCTTGAAGCATCAAACTGAGTCATGTTCAAATAAAACATTCAGTTCCACCTTTAAAACTCCAGAGGGCAGAAAAGGACTAACTGTGTTTCTAACACTGTTCACATTATGTTATAGTTCGTATTATAATATGGATAGTATCAGTGAAAGTAATAGAAGTGATACTGTACATGGGATACTGAAGATAATACTCTATACTCTAATCTTTTTCACTTCATTGCATGAAATCACTGAACATCTGTTGTCATACTGTATCCAATTGTTCTGTGTGGCATTAATAATTCTACAAATGGAGGCTGATCATTCTCTATAATTGTGTGTCAAGTCAAATCAGCTCTGAAAACTTACAGTACAGTTATTTATTAAGAAAATATTATGCAGAGCCTATCTGCAAATAAACAAACATTAACATATTTATTGATTATGTATATCAACTTCCTTTAGAATAAATATCCTTTTTAATATTTTTAGCTTTTAGCAGCTTGAGGAGGAGTCAATGCAAATCTCAGTGTCTTCCATCTGCTTTTATCTCACTGGAAACTGAGGACAAACCAAACCACCACCACACAACTAATTCCCACTATGACTTTAACTACATGTAAAACGTTGCAGCAATTTCTGGTGAATACCACATCTGTTTACTCTTTGTCTTTGTCAAGTTCTTGTTTGACTCTGTTCTCATCCAACTGCTTTTCTTCACAGGTGTTTGCAGTCAGACTTTGACTGAGTCTGAACCAGTGGTAAAGCAGCTTGGAGAATATCACAAACTCACCTGTACATATGCATTGCTTTGTTGTTGCACGTGAATAGTGCATGCATATACTAAATTCACAGATTAAGTTTGTGCAAGGGAAAATGCCAGAGCTCCAAAAATGCTCTTATTCATTATTCTTTATCCTTATTTCCTTAACAGAGTTGGATCAGGCTTAGTGTCTGCTTCACCAGAAAATAAATTAAATATGTCTTTTTGTAAGTAATTAAAAATTATTCAGATCTCTTGTTGTAGTGAAGGACTGCAATGAGTGAGTAAGCAATATGGATCCATGTTAGTCTCTATAAGAAGTTTGAATTTTGGCAAAGAATGCAGGACTGAGACTAGTAGCAGGAAAAACAAGGACAAGTAATAATCTTGACCAATGACTAAGAAAGTTAAGTCAGTTGTTAAGCACTGGACATCTACAATGACCACACTGCTGTTTAACGGGAAAAACACTTGCTGACCCCCAGATGGTGACTTGTAGGCTCAGTTTGGCTCAAAAAACAACAATTTATTGACTGTGATTGAACACACAAGATAGATGATAGAGACTTTGTACTTTAAAGAAAGATTGTGTTTTGGCAGCACATCTGTTTATTTTGATAGTCTGCATGTTTGGTTGACCAAAACATTATGAATTGTGATAGAAACTACTAATGCAGAATTTAAAATATATAATTTTAACTGCTGTTTAAAGTGTGTCTTCTTGTCCCATGTGGTTTACACTGTTACTGACAGACAAACAGACAGACATCAGACATCAGGGAGCCTTGTGCCACCTCGTATTTGTTTACAGAAAAGGGTTATAGTACTAGTGCTGTTTGCTTTGTGTACACACATGAGACAACCTCTTACTCCTGTAATGTCAGAGATTTTCCTGTCATAAGATTTTCACAGCACACGCACAACAAATTCTCACCATGACTTTGACGACGTATATGATGCTTCTGCTGCTACCAGCAGTTTCTGGTAAATATAATTCTTCTATAATTCTTCCGTACTGTTGTTTTTCTCCCCAGGTGTCTGCAGTCAGACTAATTCTGAACCAGGGATAGAGCAGCTCAGAGAGTCCCGCAAACTGCCCTGTACAGTAGAGATCCAGGAACACTGGATAATAATCTCAGCTGGATCAGGAGGAAGCCTATATCTGTCTGGAAACAACAATTTCTTTGACTACTCTGTTTGTGAGGCTGAAGCCATACTTTACTAAAGTAATCAACAATTTAAAGTAACATGTTTTGTTAATTGTTTATTTTGCATTTTTCATTATTGGAGGCAGAGAAGTTTAAGTCGTTATGTTTAGTCTAAAGCATTTGAAAAAGTTCTTCATTGGCATTATCACTTAATGTAGAATATAGTTAGATTTTATCATTCCATTTTTCAGCTGGATTATAATTTATGGTAATAATAGTGTGCATTATTTTTTACAACCCATATTATTTACACACCGCAGTTCACTGTACCTGCATTTCTACCTGATATTTACCTAAAATGTAACATATATATTGTATTTATTGTAGGTCTGTATTAATTGTATAGAACATGAAATATAGTGTTGGCATTTTAATAAACCAACTGGACATTGAATAACATTTAGGTATTTAGGTTTTAGAGGAATCTTTTGAGTTATTGTAATTCTTCTCAATAACTTCCTTTTTAACTTTTTAGTATTTTAAAGTCATAATTCTTCTAAACAGTACAGCAGTCCTTATTTTAAATGTGGCTGGAAACCAATTAACACAACTTTAGTGTGTCCATTTGTGTGGAAAGAAATTAATCAAACAAATTGTCTTTATATTTACTGTCATATAATGAATACATTAATAGTTTGATAGTTGAAAGGACCAAAGCTTGTAACATGTAGAACAATACACACATTCTCATCCACTGGATCAGCATAAAGGCTTCAAGTAAGACAAGTAAAAAACATGTTAATCAGTCCTTATTTAAATAGGGTGAATAAAAACAAAATGATCTTTTCTGCCTCAGGACAACAGATTGTCTCTCCAAACATCACATTACATCCTGTCTGGGAAGATGGATTTGTAACCTCACCAGTCAAACTCATCTGCACCCTGAGTGGTTATTTTCCTGACACTCTCAGTGTGCAGTGGCAACAAAACAATCAACTTTTGAACATTCATCAAATCCAAAAGAAGCTGCAGAGTGTGGAGGGAGTGCAGAAAACCTTCAGTCTAAGCAGTGAGATTGAACCAAATAGGAAAGAGTGGGAGAAAGGCTCAAGTTTCACGTGCAAGTCCACTCACAACAATGTTCAATTAACTAAAGAAATAAGTATTTGTCAAAGTAAGTATGTACACCTTCTGTTTCAAAGAGTACAACTAACATTTTTTTAAGTAAAAGAAATTTTGCTGTAACACACTGAACAAATATATTTAGCTTGACATTTATGGGCAAACACATTTTTCCTGCAGTCCATGACAGAACCCCTCCGTGCGTCCACGTGGAGATTCCCAACTTCGATACAGAATTGAAAGCAACATGTTCTGTCCAGACTGCTTTTGATGCCAAAGTAACCTGGCTGATAGATGGGGTAGTCCAAAGAGGTGGCACAGTGAGCACTAACAAAAACCCAACTCATGTAATGAGTACATTGACAGTTTCTTCAAGGGAGTGGAGAGGACAGAAGACTGTAACATGTAAAGCAGAGCACAAATGCTTCTCAACTACTGAGAAAAGCGTAAAAGCTTCAAGTAAGACAAGTACACGACATAAAAATCCGACCATATCTGAATGAGGCTAAAAAAGACTAATTCATCTCTTCTTTATTTCAGAGTCGCAGATTGTCTCTCCAAAAATCACACTGCATCCTGTCTGGGAAGATGGATTTGTAACCTCACCAGTCAAACTCATCTGCACCCTAAGTGGTTATTTTCCTGAAGCTCTCAGTGTGCAGTGGCAACAAAACAATCAACCTTTGAACATTCATCAAATCCAAAAGAAGCTGCAGAGTGTGGAGGGAGGGCAGAAAACCTTCAGTCTAAGCAGTGAGATTGAGCCAAATAAGAAAGAGTGGGAGAAAGGTTCAAGTTTCACGTGCAAGTCCACTCACAACAATGTTTCATTAACCAAAGAAATAAGTATTTGTCAAAGTAAGTATGTACACCTTCTGTTTCAAAAAGTAAAACTAACATTTTTTAAGTAGAACTAATCCTCCTGTAACACACTGAGCAATTATATTTAACTTAACATTTATGGGCAAACACATTTTCCTGCAGTCCATGACAGAACCCCTCCGTGCGTCCATGTGGAGATTCCCAGCTTTGATGCAGAAATGAAGGCAACATGTTCTGTCCAGACTGCTTTTGATGCTAAAGTAACCTGGCTGATAGATGGGGTAGTCCAAAGAGGTGGCTCACCGAGCCCTGACAGAAACGCAACTCATGTAATGAGTACACTGACAGTTTCTTCAAGGGAGTGGAGAGAACAGAAGACTGTAACATGTAAAGCAGAGCACAAATGCTTCTCACCCACTGAGAACAGCGTAAAGGCTTCAAGTAAGACAAGTACACAACATAAAAATCAGACCTTATTTGAATGAGGCTAAAAAAGACTAAATCATCTCTTCTCTATTTCAGAGTCGCAGATTGTCGCTCCAAAAATCACACTGCATCCTGTCTGGGAAGATGGATTTGTAACCTCACCAGTCAAACTCATCTGCACCCTAAGTGGTTATTTTCCTGACACCCTCAGTGTGCAGTGGCAACAAAACAATCAACCTTTGAACATTCATCAAATCCAAAAGAAGCTGCAGAGTGTGGAGGGAGGGCAGAAAACCTTCAGTCTAAGCAGTGAGATTGAGCCAAATAAGAAAGAGTGGGAGAAAGGCTCAAGTTTCACGTGCAAGTCCAGTCACAACAATGTTCCAATAACTAAAGAAATAAGTATTTGTCAAAGTGAGTATGTACACCATTTTGTTTAAAAGCATTAATGTGACTTGACATTATTTTTATAATTGTTTTTTATTTTTTTATTTATTTTCAGTAACTCGAGCGTTAGCATATTGGGAGGGAAAGAAGCTGTGTTCCATCCAGGGCCACGAGGACCGTATAAGCAATGGAACAGGTACTGCAAGACATTAACTTTGTCTTGCACAAATTAGCTGAAATTGAAATTAACTGCAATAGAAAATATGTGTTGTTGGCAATATCATTTCTGTCTGGATTATGTTCTTGTTGCTTAGTAACTGTGTTGGAGTCAGCATGAGGTGTCATACCTAAAACCAAGGTTCGGAGACCTCTTCATGGTTTTAGCAGCAGTGTTAAGTCCTTTGAAATACCAGAACAAAAGTCACACTAATATAGAATGGAAGCTAGAGTGCCAGCCTTGTCTTAGTTTAGTCTCAACTGTTTCCAATATGTTCATAAACAAGACATACATAGTGATAACTCTTGCAGCATGATACATGACTAGAAAAGCACAGCAATAAATGCACACACACTCTTACCTTTTACTGTTATAAATCAGTAAAAGAACTGAGTCTCAAAATGTCTTTTGTTTATTCACTTTTTGACAAACCTTTAGTCATTGACCAAGTGACTGTGTAAATAAGAGGCTCACTGAGAGAGTGAATGAGTAACAGAAGTGTATGGCAAACATGAAACCGAGCGTGTGGATGTGTAAATGATTTGCTCTGCTGATTTAAAGTCCTTTTTGAAGCTGATTCCATTTTTTAGTTGACTGAAGTCACGTTTGTCCGTTTTGACAGGTCTTTGCCTTGTATAGCCTTGGTGCCTCTCTCAGGGTTCATGCAGATGAACCATCTGAAATACAATTGCGTGTGTATTTACAGTAAAAGTTGACATACTATTAATGATATACACAATTTATACAAGACATACATTTTAGTATTAACGGCATTGGCCATTTCCTAAAAACACTCATCCAGTAGTCATGTATTGCTGCAAACACAGAGAGCCAAACTAAAGGATCTAAGCATCTAATTTCTTTGTCAATGCAGACTCATGTTAATACTGAGAATTGAAGGTGATGAAGTGTTTTTGTGAAAACAAAAGCTATCATTTAAATGAATTAATGAAACTAATTATTCTTATAACTGAAAAAAACCTGCATAAAATGTTTATTTAGCAATTGTAATGATCTGTACTTCTCATTGCACAATATGAGTTGCTTGGAAATGTTGTGTACTTTGCTAATGTTAACAAGCCAAAATAAACAAAAACAAACCAACAAGCCTTTCTCTCATCAAATTGTTAATAATGTAAAATACTTTGTTATAACACAGTTTACCAAAAAGACAATGAAAAGACAAGCTACGATAACACCAGTTCTTCAGATAATGGTTGGATGTCATTATCAAATTCCTGCACAGCTTATGTTGAACTATAAAGACAGCAATGATTTTCTGTCTTAGAAAATATCTTTATATACCAATCTATCCTAACAACAGACCTAAACATATAGCACAACATGAACAAAAGTCTGGGTAAGAAAAGCAAATATATCAGAGTCAGTTTGGTTATTATTTGGTTTGGTATCAAAATTTAACAGATTTTAAAAAGTAATTAAACTGCTGAGTAGATCTTGTCGAAGCTCACAAGGACAGTGTGTATGTAACATACCATATACATATATATATATATATATATATATATATATATATATATATATATATATATATATATATATATATATATATATATTTATTTATTTATATATATTTATATATGTGTGTGTGTAAATTCCCCACTCACCCCTTCCTTGGAGCGGTCTTATTCCTTCAAGCTTGGGTCCTTTACCAGAGGCCTGGAACTTGAGAGTTCTGCGCAGTATCTTTTCTGTTCCTAGGACTGCACTCTTCTGGACAAAGATCTCAGATGTTGTTCCTGGGATCTGCTGGAGTTTGGGAGTTACAGCCCCCAGTGTTCCTATAACCATGGGTACCACTTGTGCCTTCACCTTCCACATCTTCTCGGTACTACTCAATCTTCTTGTGCTCCTTCTTCCTGTTGACGCTATCACTTGGGATTGCTACATCTATCACTACAGCCTTCTTCTCCTGTTTGTCCACCACTACTGTCGGGTTGGTTGGCCATTACCAGTTTGTCAGTCTGTATCTGGTAGTCCATTCCACAAGAATATATACTGTATATACCAGTCTGGAGAAAATGTAAACTGCATTATTGAACAACCAAAGTCTGAAGGCAGTCAGTGCACCAAAACCAGCACAGTGATTTGTAATGCTGAATGGGAAAGAGCAATAAAGTGAGCTGTTCAACAGTAAGAGAAAATGCAGCATTGGTTATCCAAGAGCTGACTGTCCACAGAGGAGGTATGTTACTGAGTGATGGAGATTTAACTGTAATCAGTGAATCTGCTCTGGGGAAGGCAGCTGACTTGCACACACAAATGTGTCAAAATACTGTACTGTAAAATTAGAATTATAATATATATATATATATATATATATATATATATATATATATATATATATATATATATATTATTACCGCTCCAAGGAAGGGGTGAGTGTGTGTCTGGTTTATCTGTCTTATCTGTTATTTGAAATAAATGTCAACATATAATATAAAATCTGCAAATATATTAATAATCCATGCATCATAGTATTTTCATTACCTTAAAAAATTACTTTTGTGTGTACCTCCCTGGTGAACTGATTGTTTCTTTCAGAACAGAGTAAGCCAAAGGTGACAGTTCACATCCTTCCAGAAGACGATATTAACAACATTAACACAAATGAGGTCACTCTGGTGTGTCTGGTCTCTAGTCCTGTGCAGCAGGATTACGACATTTCCAGGTCAGAAGATGTTTGAGGAAAATCTGGCACCTATGTTGATGGTATTAACTTCCACCAACAGAAGACCAAAACTGGCTACATGGTTACAAGTGTTTACACAACTACCAAGGAAAAGTGGCACAAAAGCAACCCCAAGATTATGTTCAACTGCAATGTCTGGCCAGAAGGGACATAGCAAGACGAGGAGTGTTGAATACCCTTGGTAACTCATGTGAATGTGACAAATAAATGTAGGGGTTCGTTGACAACTAATTTTAATGTAGTATTTTAAATAAATGTTGGACACAGACACTGTTGTTCATGTTCATGAATGACTTCAGTGATTTAAACAAATAAAAAAGTAAGAATTATTCTGTATTAGTTGCTGTCAGTTAGTCGGAGTCTAGTTTACTTCTTCCTACTCTGAGATTTTCCTTGTAGGTTTTGTTCTGAACTTTATATATTATATAAATATCAATATCACCCTTTGACCTTAGCCAGGACTCTGGAAAAGGTGAAAAGCCCAAGCCAGGAGATCTGAGAGGGTTTAAAGGAGCTGGATCTCTGTGATACATATAAACTACTTTTTTTGTAGCAGTTCATATGTAGACAGGAAAGGCAACACAAACATATTTTTGTAAACACAGGCTGACAAATTTTCTGAACAGATTTAGTTTAAATAGTGTTATAGAGGTGTGGAATTTACTTCAGTGACATGTAAATAACAAACTAGTAGTCAGTGCACTATGTATAACTTAATTTGGCTAAATAAATCTTCTCATGTTTAGTTACTTTTTAATACTGCAATACGTGTGCTTCGTGATAAAAAAAAAAGTTTTTGAGGATGTTGTCATTTTAGTGACACTGCAGTAATCTAACATCTGAAATAACACCACCCCAAATAAACATACAATGCTTTTATACACAAACGGAAATAAATAAAAATAAATAACCCCACTGCAGTGATGCTACACTGGATGTAAAAAATATCCAATCCTTTAGTGACATCTAGAGGTGATATCATAAAACTGCCAATATAATATAATAAATCATATCATATCATATCATATCATATCATATCATATCATATCATATCATATCATATCATATCATATCATATCAAAAATGTAATCAGTATTTGATACTATTCAATTTATACTCTGTAGATTCAATTATTTCAGCTACAACATCTGTGAATGTTTGGGCATTGTGAGAAGAAGCTAATTGTTCAACAAATCTAGCTAAATAAAATGTTACAGTTTTATCCAAGAATAAGAGTTTTGTTGATAAGCTTTGTTTTGCTCTTACCTGCTGCTGATGGTGTACTGTACACTCTCTTACTCTCCAGTGCAGCAGATGGTGTTTGTTTTTTGTGTGAGGGTTTATCAGTGTGATGGCTGGGTGGCTGGGGCGCACTGTGATAAACACCCATACAAAAACCAACCAAACCAAAAATCAACAACATAGCTTATTCATTAAGATGAAAAAAAAAACCTAAGACAAAATAATTCTCAGCGGACTATGAAGTATCTTCTGTGTTTTTAGCAATAAATTGAATTTTAAGTTAGTTAAGTAAGTTTAAAAAGTTTAATTGAGTCTGAGGTTAATAAGAATACCAATAGTTAAAACTGTTTGTGAAAAGATGATGCTTAGTTTTTATAATTATCAGGTTCCAATAAGCATAGGTAGCAAAGAGAAATAAAAAATGCATATCAAATTAGAGGTCGGGTCTTAAGAAGTTAAAACACTAGTGTAAGAATTATTTTGGAGTGATTCAACAACAATTCCATAAAACATATGATCACAGGATGACACAAAAGTTCCATACTTATTTGAGTTTTTAGACATTTACTAATATTATAATATCATATATTACCATTCACTTTCTATTCCTTAGCCCTACCTTTTGCCCTATCCCTTAATTTCAAATTTTCGTAGGGAGTAGGGTTTTTATGGGGATATTAAAATTAGGAAAGTATTGATATGTACTGTACATAAATATCTGTATTCATGCTTTAGCTTTTCACAGTGAAACTAAATAAATCTTAAGGTTAGTTGTTTTGTTAAGCATCATCCTAAATTCTAAACTTGCAATAGATCAGATCTGGCCAGATAAACAGAAATATGACTAATGGCGTGCATGTGACAAACATTAAACACATTTTATGATTTTGTTTTCTTTTCAGTGACAGCTAAAATGTAAGAACATGTAAAGATCATCACCACACTTCATCAAATTGTAAACTTCAGTTATCAGTTAGGCTAAGAAAGTTTCTAAACGTATCATCTTTAGAAAGTCACTTCCTCCCCCACTCTCTCTCTCGCTGCACCACTGGGACCACACCTGTAGTACTGAAACTATTCTAGTTTGTGCCTTGGCAAATATTCAGGCATGGCAATATAATATGCAGTACATGTTCTTTTTCACAGAGCAAATACTTGATTTTATATTGTGCTATAAGTCATTAAAACATACTAAACAAAATTAAAAATCTATTTTGATTGTTTTATTTAATTAACTATGCATCTTCATCTCACCAACTGGTAATTCTGTTTAATAAAGACACTTTATGGGCGCAGTGTGGATTTTTGAAAAGGCGATTAGTAATGTGTAGAACTGAAGCGTTAAGTAAAGTTAAGGTTTTACACTAACAAGAAGGTTGCCATTCTGTATATTAAAGTACGACAGTTCATGTCAAAATCTTGACAAATAAATTATGTGTTTCCTTCACTGCAAAGAAGCAGAAATGTTCACTGTGACAGTAAAGTAACTGACATAGTTTAATTATTGATAGGCCTTACAAAAAATGGATTAAAACAAACTTTGCATGAAATATATCACTTTATTAAATTCATTGAAATTATAAGCTAACATATTATCAACATAGTGCACAATTTTGATCAATACAATAAAAATTGTCAAAAACGGTTTATTTATGTTTATTTTTGTTAAACAGTGGTGTGGTTGTCACATAATATATTATAGTATACACACAACAAAAACTATTAATGCATTTTTGTGTTTTCTGACACTGCATTATGCCTATAAAGTAACTTTCAAAATGTTAGCACTTAAATATAAAACGATTAATTCTAACATAAAAATGGGAACAAAAGCAATACTTACAATGACATATGTAATTACAGTCCCACAACTGTTGTTATATTTTTTTGACAGTCATACATATTCCAGTTGTTCCACTGTAGAGGTTTTTTGCATTGTGTTTATCACTGTGAGGTGGCCACAGTGATACACACAGTTACAAAAACCCCTCATGAGAGAAAAACACCTACAGTAAATGCAGTGTAAAAAATGATTGACCCCTGAATGTAATAGCCAGTTCAGGCACAGACTTTGACTATAGGATACTCCAAAATGTTTATACCGTTTGAGCTATTCTTATTCTTCTATTCTTAATCTTATAGCGATCTCATTCACCAATATCTTTCCTTAGCTTTTTCTTAAATTTGTTCTTAAAAGTATATATCAGATAATAAGTTCACAAACTATATAAAAACTGTTAAAGTAACAGAATTTGTGTGTGTTGTGATAGTCTGTGTTCAGGGTTGTATACAAGTGCAAGTGCTTTTTGTCCTCTGTCCAGCAAAACTCTGGCTGTATGTCTGATGTGTTCTAACACAAAGTGTTATGCTATGACATAGTGAGCTTAAAGGTTGTAGCTTTCTCATTACAAAGCATACAAATAAAACTGCTTTTAAACTGTCATAAAACATGCAGTACATATACCAAGTCAGACATTGCCTGTGTATCCTACCCAAAGCATGTTCATCTGTAGCAGTTTAGAGACTGAAACTTTAGGATTTTCATGCAGTGTGTTAAACTTTGTGCATATCTTGGGAAAGAACAACACATCTAGCTTTGCAGTTCTTGTTCCAGTTTGTATAGACTTTTACAAGCTGAACAGAACAGAGTAGGGTAGATTTAGAGAAGACAGACAATGAGACTGGGAGCTGAGATGGTGGTGATGAGGAGCAGAGGGCTAGTGGAGAAAAGACACGGGATGACAGGTTGAGGCAGGGTAAAAATCAGAGGCCAGAGAATCCTGAGGTTTTTGGTCCCGTTTGTGTGCACACAAGGGAGTTCATAATATAAATCCATATGCAAATCCCAATCCAAATACTCTAGTCCAATCCAAATACACAACAGGTACGAAACAGAGTAAACACAGAGGCACAGCCAGAGAGAGAAGAGATCAGAATCCAGAACAAGGTCAGAGAGAATGTCTAATAGGGAGAATATGGAGAGGTCAGTGCCAGAGCCAACGGTCAGTCAAGTTTGCAGTGCCAGAGGTAAATAGACAGCTCCAGGGCAGAATCAGAGTGAGCTCTGAAAATCAAAAAGCATGGATGAAGAGTTGACATATAGATCAGACAATGTGGCAATTTGACTGATGGAGAGGGGCTGCTTACATAGGGAGCAGAGGACAGGTGAAAACAAATAACCAATGGTTACTGGAAATTTGGAGGTATTGCAAAAGCAGAAAGATTTGAAGTAAGTTAACAAAAACCTGGAGATCATGACAGATATTCAAATGCTGACATTGTGGAGTTGGGGCGCTCACCATCCTTATGCACAGGAAACACAACACAACAACAGGTGCTTCTGGGGCCAGTTAACAAACTGAAACTTTAGACTGACAGTCAACACCTCAGACAGATAGTTTAACCCAAAGCAGGCCTGAGAAACTAAAGTATTCCTTACTGGATATTAATGTTTTCAATATGACGATAATTTAACACTTCAACTCTGACATAATGCATCTGTTTATATCCCAGTACCTTCTGAGTATTATTTGGTACTGTTGTTTTCTAGTGTATCTGTGGATAAAGAGTTGTAAGAGTGTTTGAGTAGAATACATACAAAATGGAGGTACTCTACTTAAATCCTACTACTTTAAAGTCTTACTGTATTCTTAAAAAATGTCTTTATTCCATATTCTTGGTAAAACTGGGGTAAAACAGAAAAAGTATGATGTGACTGTTTAAAATAACTCTAAATAATTGTTGGTATTTTTTTTGTGTGCTTTATTTTGCCATTTAATTAAAAAAATGTACACTGTCTAAATTATGCTTTAATATTTCATCAATTCAGTTGAATTAATTAGTACATTAAGTTTGAACAGGCTGAAGCATAAATTAATGCTACATCCTAAGTATGAGAGCATATGAGCATTTTTTACTTTTTGCAGCATTGAAGACAGAACAAATACACTGCTAAATAAAACCTTTATAGATTCTAAACAAGTCCCTTGTCTTTCAGCATTAACGTTTGTGTTACCCATTCACATGCTGCAAAGAAGCTGCTAGTGCTGCTCTGCTAAAGTTCTCATGCTGCGTTTTCTGTATAGATAAGGACTTAGATCCTAAAGCTTGATGACTGATTCTGGTGAAGGTAAGTGAAGTCTGATCTCTGAATTGTATTAATGTGCATTTAACAAGTTACTTTGCCTATTGACAAAACTCTGGATCTTCTGAAGTCTACCATTGCTGGTGAAGATGCACCAACAAGAACCCACATACCCCTACCAAGATGACCAGGCTGAACCTGTTACAACATTGTCAAAATAAGGTTTAATATTTCAACAGGTTGGTTGTGTTTGTTATGGCCAAACCATGAATAGCACAGAAGAACACCGCTTAGGTTCCCATCATGAAGACCATTCCTCCAAATCACGATCAAGAAAGCTGAAGTCACCTACGAGTACTATAAAGTCCCCTGGTGGTGCCCCGTCCAGGATGTCACCCAGAGTCTACAAGAAGGCCAGGTATTTGTGCATAAGCGCAGGCAACAGTCAGAAGCTTCCCCCCAGCAATTTTAAGTTATAAAACAAGTGGCACTCAGTCAGGAGCCCGTGAGTGTCCAACTCCAGAATAGAGGAGAGGTGCTGTGTGTGGAGCCCTGCTGTATCTACTTGGTATCGATCCACTTCTGCACCAGCTGTAGCTCCTTCCCAAAACAGGTTATGTTCCATGTCTTTAGAGCTAGTCTTTGACAGCAGGGATCAGTAGACCTACATGCCAGACTGGGCCCCCAAGGTTAAGGCCACCAGATGCTCACCAATGACTCCAGGATGATGCCACATGAGGTGGACACCTCAATAAAAATGATATGGCTCCATACAAAGATTGACCTATATTTTTTTGGCACAACATTGTTTTGTTTTATATAACAGTAGTGGCTTTTTTGTTACTTAGGGCTCCATTCTGCTCCTGTTGCTGGAATGGAATAAAATAGTTCATGTTTCAATAGCCTGCTTCTGAACATATGAATGAGTGAGCAATTTACGTGCATTTATAGCACAAGAATATAATCTTATTTCGAGAAAACAAAACATTTCTTGTTGGCTAAAGAAAATAAAGGTAATTTTCACATGACTTTCTGTCCTATGATCGTATAGATGGACCTGCTCACCTGCATAATGGTTTTGTAGGAGAAAGGGTGAATAAAGCACTGTATGTTTTTGTGTTCTCTTGATTTGTGTATCCTCTTAATTTGACTACTGGTTATTTGATTGTTATCATGTGGTTTTGACTGGTTTTGACTGAAACATGTTTCTGGATCTGTAAAGATGCTGCATGAACAGGAAGCTGACAGGAAGATCTAATAAAGAGGAAGTCTTCACACATACAACTTAGAACACGGGAAATTAAAATCTCAGGAGGAATGGTAAATAAAAACATTTTAGTTTCTTATTCAGTGGGGATGGTTTTGTCAGTAAATCCTGTGTTCTTTATATTGTAATTCGTGGATGTGATGACTTTGATGTCCGGGGGAAAAGAACACAAGTTAACAGTAACATCTGGTGAGTAATAGTCAAATGTGTTTTATGTGAAGAAAACTCTCAAAAATTCCACCAAATTCTATTTTTTTGATTTTGTATTCAGTATGTGTTGGTTTAAGGTGCACATAAGCTAAGCTAATAAGAAAATAAGAGTAAATGTTCACCAATAAAGTAAAAAATAAAAATAATTTGTATATATAAGATGTAAAATATTTTTGTAATGAGGTGCTCATGAAATCAGTCACGGTGATGTCTACTTTGACTACTGGGGAAAAGGAACAACAGTGACCGTAATATCAGGTACAAAAAGCCTTTGTTCTCATTATATTCAACATGTAAAAATTACACTTTTTAAAATGACATTTAGACCTCAGTGTCGTTAAGGTGCTAGTTTTTGTATGTTGAATGTCATGAAATATTACACTGTGATGGCGCTTTTGACTACTGGGGGAAAGGAACAACAGTGACCGTAACATCAGGTACAAGAAGCCTTGTTTCTCATCATATTTAACACTGTTTAAAATGACATTTTTAGACCTCAGTGTCGTTAAGGTGCTAGATTTTGTATGTTGAATGTCATGACATATTACACTGTGACGTTGCTTTTGACTACTGGGGGAAAGGAACCACAGTTACCGTAACATCAGGTAAGCCGATCTTCTTTTTCTGTCTCTAATGTGCAGATGTTGATTTAAAAACATTTTTAGAACTTTTCAAAGAAATACAATGGAGACACCGCACAGGTCATTCATTACCGCAGTACCGTATGTTAATGTGTCATAAGTGGGAGACATAGTTGAAATTGTGGTGATGAAACTCACGTTTTGTTAAATTTTCAGAATAATTATTTGAAAAATCTGAGGAAACCATGTCAGACGGTAAAACTATTACAAAGAAACCTACTTATGAAGGTCCAGATATTTGGGAACAGGTTTTTGTATATAGTGGTTAATAATTTGTTAGACTGTGACTACGATTTTGACTACTGGGGAAAAGGAACCACAGTCACTGTCACCTCAGGTATGTAATTGTCTTTTTTCTGACTAAACAAAGAAATTTCTAATTACACCACTAAAATATTTTTTATCGTTATCATGTGGTCACAACTACTGGTCAGTGACAGCCAAGCCACCAACAGTACTTTGAAACATGTCTGAAGTTCAAAACTCTTGTTCAGTGTAGTTCAATTGGAATTTAGGTCTGTTTACAGGTGTCAAATTTAGTTTGACACAAAACAAGAATTATAACATGAGGTTAAAGGATATTACTGTCATACGTTTTTGTATGAAGAGTGAATTGACTGTCTTAACTGTGACTACTGGGCTTTCGACTACTGGGGAAAAGGCACTATGGTCACAGTGTCATCAGGTAAGTTTTGTACCATTTAAAATTCTGTAGGATATGTTTCAGATGATAGATGTATTTCTTTCTATTTTATACTGCAACCTCTCAACATGTCAAGACTCACTGCAAAAGTTGCTTTAAAGATTTATCCTATCATGTCTTATGGGTTAAGATATAGATATTCTCTATAGGATACACTATCAGTTTACAGTAAATTGATTTTGTGACATAGTGGGATTTGTCAAGTGTTAAGGTAGACCTTTGTGCCCGTCATTAGTAGAAGTAGCCTTTTTGTAATTTTTGTACACAACTCAGTATAGTCAGCACTGTATTTTTGACTACTGGGGAAAGGGTACAACAGTAACTGTGTTGTCAGGTAATTTTTTTTTATTTATTTAATCTCATATATAACTGTGAATATTAAAATATTTAACTAAACAATACATGTTAGTAAGAATATGCCAACAACTCAGTCATCTCCGGGTATTGACTTTGCACTTTCCTTTTTTCTATTTCTAAAAAAGTTTATTATAACCTGTAATGTAAATTGTATGTTTACATAAGGAATTATTTATTTATATATTAAATAATTTTAAAACAAATGCATATTATTCAGTGAGAAAAAATTATAATGCAATTAGCAATTTCTAATAAAACAAAAAGAAAATGGTCCATTCATGGATGCCACCCAAAATATCCACATTCAACATTTTTAAAGGTGATGCCATTAATTAGAATAGTTTGATGTGGTTGTAATTTTGGGTTTTAATTATTGTGTTTAAATTTTGTTTCTTTCTTTTCCCCCTCTTTCAGCCAGTTCAACTGGACCAACTGTGTTTCCTCTGATACCATGTGATTCTGGAACTGGAGACAAGGTCACTCTTGGCTGCCTTGCCACCGGCTTCACACCCTCTTCACTGACCTTCATATGGAACAAGAATGGGACGGCCTTGACAGAGTTCATTCAGTATCCTTCAGTAGCCAGTAGCCAGGACACCAGCGTCTATATGGGAGTCAGTCAAATCCAAGTGAGCAGAAAGGACTGGGATGCCAAGCAATCTTTCCAGTGTGTTGCGGAACATACTGCAGGGAACAGAGACGTTACCTTGCAAAACAAAAGTAAGACCTATGTTATGTCCCATATGCAGTAAACTCCTTTTAGTTTTAGTTTTAGCTGATTTGAATTTTAGCAGATTCACAAGCAATAAGGTATTTTATTTTTATTATAAAAATATAATAATTTTATATATTTATATTTTAAAACTAAACAATAGTTTTAAGGTTAAAATTGTAATCATTAATTACAGAATTTTACAATATACTACCAGTTTTATAATAAATTATGGTAGGTAATTATGGTAATGTCTATTTATGAGTAAATTAGATAAATACAAATACTTATTATTAATATTATATTATAGCGATTTTGGTAAACTGTAAGTTGTCTACAAAGATTTGAAAAAGACATTTATTAGCTGGCTTTGTGGATGTTTGTTCAGAATTCCTGGACTGCTTATGTTGGTCTTCAAAGTAAGCAATGTCTGGTTTAGCTGCCTCATAAATAAATATACTCCAATCTGTTATTTGAAATAACGTAATGTAAACATGTAGAACAACATAAAAGTCCTGCAGAGAAAATCAGCAAATATATTAATAAGGTCCGAGTATAATAATATTACCATAACCTGCACAAATAACTTATGTGAGTACCTCCCTGTTAAAACTGATTGTTTCTTTCAGGATGGAGTAAGCCAAATGTGACAGTTCACATCCCTCCAAAAGAAGATATTGGCGACGAGGTGACTCTGGTGTGTCTGGTCTCCAGTTCTGTGCAGGAGGATTACGACATTTCCTGGTCAGAAGATGTTGAAAACAAATCTGGCACCTATGTTAATGGCATTAACTCCCCCCAACAGAAGACCAAAACTGGTTACATAGTTACAAGTGTTTACACAACTACCAAGAAAAAGTGGATCAAAAGCGACCCCGAAATAATGTTCAACTGCAATGTCTGGCCTGCTG